>NC_046979.1:2814532-2957032 GCF_009769545.1 Cyclopterus lumpus | reverse complement strand
GGCCGAAGGTAAATTAACAGGTTCACAGGTGGACGTCCACGGCTGGATGTGAGCGTCGCGGAAAAATACAATCGGATCCGTTTTATTCTATTTTGGATTATTGTAGAAAAAAATAAGCTCCTAAGGTTATGTTACGTTCAACAAGATGATCTTCACAACTAAACGCCACTTTTTGTGGGGTTTTGAAGCGTGAATGCAATCACCAGAAATAAAAAAAACTTACGTTGGCTCTATAAATTAACCACACCACGGTCACATGACTTCAGGCTCTATAAACTAACCACACCACGGTCACATGACTTCAGGCTCTATAAATTAACCACACCACGGTCACATGACTTCAGGCTCTTTAAACTAACCACACCACGGTCACATGACTTCAGGCTCTATAAATTAACCACACCACAGTCACATGACTTCAGGCTCTATAAATTAACCACACCACGGTCACATGACTTCAGGCTCTATAAATTAACCACACCACGGTCACATGACTTCAGGCTCTATAAATTAACCACACCACAGTCACATGACTTCAGGCTCTATAAATTAACCACACCACGGTCACATGACTTCAGGCTCTATAAATTAACCACACCACGGTCACATGACTTCAGGCTCTATAAATTAACCACACCACGGTCACATGACTTCAGGCTCTTTAAATTAACCACACCACGGTCACATGACTTCAGGCTCTTTAAACTAACCACACCACGGTCACATGACTTCAGGCTCTTTAAACTAACCACACCACGGTCACATGACTTCAGGCTCTATAAATTAACCACACCACGGTCACATGACTTCAGGCTCTTTAAACTAACCACACCACGGTCACATGACTTCAGGCTCTATAAATTAACCACACCACGGTCACATGACTTCAGGCTCTATAAATTAACCACACCACGGTCACATGACTTCAGGCTCTATAAATTAACCACACCACGGTCACATGACTTCAGGCTCTATAAATTAACCACACCACGGTCACATGACTTCAGGCTCTATAAATTAACCACACCACGGTCACATGACTTCAGGCTCTTTAAATTAACCACACCACGGTCACATGACTTCAGGCTCTTTAAACTAACCACACCACGGTCACATGACTTCAGGCTCTTTAAACTAACCACACCACGGTCACATGACTTCAGGCTCTATAAATTAACCACACCACGGTCACATGACTTCAGGCTCTATAAACTAACCACACCACGGTCACATGACTTCAGGCTCTATAAATTAACCACACCACGGTCACATGACTTCAGGCTCTTTAAACTAACCACACCACGGTCACATGACTTCAGGCTCTATAAACTAACCACACCACGGTCACATGACTTCAGGCTCTATAAATTAACCACACCACGGTCACATGACTTCAGGCTCTATAAATTAACCACACCACGGTCACATGACTTCAGGCTCTATAAATTAACCACACCAGCGCGATGCGCTTGGTTTATGAACCCGGAAGCATTTTTTTAAATTGTACACTAAAAACCCAATGTTTTAAAAGTATGGCTTTTAAAGTATTGTTTTATTACTGGGTATATCTGCGTGTATCGTACGTTATAAAACACTGTTTATTTACAAAGAATTTAGAGAGATAATTTACAGTTTTATACTTTAATCATTTAATCTTCTTTGAATGTTTCATATACAATGACAATAAGGTTTAATTAAATACCCCCAAAAAAAGAACAATTTAATTGAACATGACTTTAATTGTGTTATTAAATAAATATTTTGAAATTAGTTTTTAATAATGGGATTTGATGAACTACACCACATGTCAGCGTCTTTTGATTTGTAGCGTCTTGGTGGAAACTCTGTCAGCGTCCTCTGAAACAACACTGAGATCATCTCAGGACACGAAAACAGCTCCTTTTCATACCCAAATAATTAAAGTAACTTACAAGAAAATCACTCGGCGATGAATTAAATATGCGTTGTGGCGTGTCGTCAGGTTTTATGCAAACACATTTTATATATTTTTTTGCCTGCACACAGATGCACATTATAAATAATCCATGTTTATGTTTTGTTGCCGTGCTCAAAATTGCAGGTGTGTGCGTTTTTATAGCCTCACGATATGTATCCCATCCACAGCGTGGGAGCTCATGGTGCCTTGTTCTTTCCATACGCAACGACTTCCTGGAAACCATTGAATATTGTCGTTTAGAAATGCACATTTTTGAAATATGGTTCATACGCTCACGGAAAACCGCGTAGTTTCCAAACGCACCAATGCCTTTAAACTCAAAACGCCCGACATCGGGATCAAAGGAGTCGATCGCAAACTGGCGCTGGTTTTCTTGGCTTTTGCCGCTCGGGGGTTTAATTGTGTGTTATCTTTAAAGCTTGAGCTTCTGTCTGCCGGAGTGTGTGTCCTGGTGTGGCGTGCATGTGTGTGTGTGTGTGTGTGTGTGTTTGACAGAGTGTCTACCTGTGTGGCAGCAGGTAAGCCCAGTAAGCTCTGTTTGTCTCAGTCTGAGGAGCATAATGCTGTGACTCATTCCCAGAACCCCCCCCACCCTCCCCCCCAAAAAAGCACTCCATCCATCACAGCACGGAGAGTCGCCATCATAATTTACAGGACTAATCCTCAAATGCCAAATTAATATGTTAAGTATGGAGGTGATTAAATGACATTTAGTCAGTGTTCTCGTCCGTGGTGAGTGAGTGAGGTTGAGTTTAATCCCCGAGATCTCTGCTCGTTCTTTCACTGAGGACCGCGTGGGCGGCTCCGCCTCCGCCGCCGCGATCGTCTTCGTCGTCATCGACCGCCGTGGTTTTTGTCTTTTGTTTTTCCACGTCTGCGTATTATGAACCCGCTCATCCTCCTCTTTTGCTCCCCGTGGGTTTGATTTCGCTTATTTATTGATATTTTAAAACCACGTAAAAACCACGGAGTTCACCGTGCGTTACGACCCCGGTTGGAGGTTTGGGTTTCGAGACGTTTTTTTTTTTTGCCTGTCACGCTCTTTGTCTTCTTGTTTCTTTAGAGCGCATTTTTTTCTAAATACGCCCTCTTGAGTATCGCCCTGAATGAGACGCGCCGGGCTTCTCAACTGTGACAATGGAAAAGCGTCCACGTCGTTCCTGTAGACGCGGAGTGATGAGAGTGATGACGCAGGTGTAAAGACTGGAAAGCAAACGCAGGACTTTCAGCCAGAAGACCCGTGTTCCTGTCGCTTTAAGGTTACTCCGCTCACGCCCCCGATTCAAGCCCAATCGCGGTGATCTTCCTAAACTCGTGCGACCAAACCGAAGCGAGTTTTCTTCGGTGTGGATTCCCCGACGTTCACGGCGTGTTTGCTGCGTCCGGAGCAGCGTTACAAAGTGAGCTTCTTCTTGCTCCCTCGCTGTCCGTTGTCTCACTCCATCTCCCACGCTTCCTCTGTCACCTTCTACCATATTTCTCTCCCCCCCCCCCCCCCTCATCCCTCATTCTCCCATCCATCCCTTCCTCTTGTTGTATAAAACCAGCTGCTTCTCCTTTCACTCTCTTGGGTTGGTGAGTGTTGAGGAGGAAGAACCTCAATGCAGCTGGACATATTTCTCAAGGGGATATAGAGAAAGAGAGAAGGAAGGAAGGGGGGAGAGAGAGAGAGAGAGAGAGAGAGAGAGAGAGAGAGATCTGGGGACAGGTGAGATACAGGATGGCGGGGCGAGAGATGAGGAGAAATGGCTAAAAAATGAGGCCCAGAGACACAGTGGAGGTCTGCGGAGACTGTCAGGCTTTGATCTGGCCTACACATTGTGTGTGTGTGTGTGTGTGTGCGTGTGCGTGCATGTGTGTGTGTGTGTGTGTGTGTGTGGTGTCTGGCCTGTGAGAGGAGCTGATTGCCAGAGGCCAGAGCTGTGAGATTAAGGAGCAGCTCTTCTCTTCTCTGGCACAAAAAGCAGAAATACTTGCGAGTGAAACAATGACGGAAGCAACCGTCTAAAAATTTAAAGACGAAAAGGTGAATCGGAGGTTTGGTTTGGTTTCCATACCAGGTGTGTCGGCTAGGTGTGTCTGCTGCCCGGCCACCTTTTAATCAGGTGAAGTAGTGCTTCAGTAATCCACTCTCAGCAGCTGTACCGTACACAGTGAGAGAGTGTGTGTGTGTGTGTGTGTGTGTGCGTCTGCTAGTAGCACTGAGGTCTTGTAGAGATTGGAGTGGCCTTGAGGTCAAAGGTCAGATAAACACAGCTGGCACTCTCCTCCTGGCTGGCTTAGAAAAGCTGTTTTCTCCCCACTCCCCTCTTTCTTTATCTCTTCCTCCCGTCGTGTGATTCTCCTTCTGTCTCTTCTTTCTTTCTTTTCCTCCCTCCCTCCTTCGCTGACGCCATCTCTCTTTCCTCCGTCGTCTCTCTCCTTCTTCTATCCGTCCCCTTTCGTTGTTTTTGCCCTTCATCTCGTCCATCGTCAGCTTTTTCCCTCACTTTCAAACTTTTTTTGTTTTTGTTTTGGGGTCCGACCGTCTCTCCTGTTTCCCTTTCTCGCTCTTCTCTTCGCCACATCTTTGTTTCTCTCTCTCTCTCTCTCTCTCTCTCTCTCTCTCGCCGCTCCATCACGTCTGCTTCGGGGAGGAATGCTCCCCCAATGCCCAGATCCATCACGTCTCCACGTTGTTATCAATAAATCTGCCTCTTCTGTCTCTTCCCCTGTCTGTGTTGCCCTTTTCCATCCGTGACCTCGTCAGAGGTCGAAAAAAAAAAAGTCTGTGGACACCTGAACGTTACGCCGCGATGTGATCGTTGGCCGCGTTCGGGGAAGCCTCTCCCAAACTGGGAAAACCACAAAAATGGATATGTCTTTCCCCCCCCCCTTCCCCCCTCCCTCCCTCCCTCCCTCCTGGATCAGCTGTCAGCTGTTAACACAATCAGCATTGCAGATCATCCATCCTTCTGGAAAAAGGAAAAAAAAAAATTGTCCGCGTTGAAATTCGGAAGCTCCAAATCACCGGCGAACATCGGCCGCATTCCAATTATCACTTTAATTCGGCCGACTGTCGCCACCTTTGCAAAAAGATGTCCCCCGGTTTTCCTGCAGCGTGCTTTCAATTGCGCCGTGAACTTTGACCCCCTCTTGTTCATATAGTCGCCGCTGAGAGGATTGTGGGTTGTACATCCTGGCGTCCTTGGTCACGCTGCATTTGATAATAACATGGGCACGTACCGCATCTTTAGCAGGCGCACCGTGATGTCGTATTACCGCCGTCTCAAGCCCACAAACCAACAACTACCAACGATTCATGGTGGATGTTTGACCTTGGCCTCTCTTCAACCCTCAACCCAAGGTCACCGTCTCCACGCGTAACCAAACTTGAACTCTAACTGGACCTTAAAGATGGACTCCGTTCAGTTCAGGTCTGAGACTTGTTCGGTAAGGACCTGAAGTAGAGGATGACGTGTGTCTTTGTACGTGTTCTCACGCCTGTCGCTGTCTGCGGCCTCCGAGGGTTGACCGGTGGAGTCCACGGAGGAAAAGTCCGGCCATCTTCCCCCGCAGAGCGCCTTCGCTTCAATCGGACTCCAACCGCCACCGCCGCGTCCGATTGGAAGACTGCAACGTCCGAGCGGCGGGGCTTCTGATTGGACCTCGACTGGGAGAATGGTGGCAGGAGAAAGGGAAAGTGTAAATCTCCCCCCGCCCTCCTCCTCTTCCTCCTTCCCCCCCCTGGAGCGAAGCCAGTGCGCTCAGCTGCGCGGCTCTTTACCGATGTGAGTAACGTGCATAAATCAACTATCGGCGCAGAACAATAGAGCGCTGTATGAACGTTGAAGGAGGGCGGCGCGCAGCCGGGGTCCAAAAACCCTCTCTGAATTATTGCAGGTGAGCAGAAGTTCACGCTCTCCGCCGGGGGAGACGTTACCCGAGATCCCGGCATCCTGTTTGGCCTAATTGGACGCACGGCGGACGTGACGCCGGTTCCCGGAGACACCGCGGCAGTGGGTGTGCCCGTTTCAATGCCTCCTTCCTCTTTGTGCGCGTGCACGTTAATCGGCGTTCTTTTCCACCCGGAAACCTCTTCGCCCGTCGCACGAGAATGCGTCACTGCGCCGTGTTTTTTCTGTCTCGCTCTGTTTATTTAGCGACTCGTCTTTTTGGCATCGTCGCCGGTTTGGTGCCGGTGCTACTGGTCGGATGGCATAGTTGGTCGCCTCCAACGCCGCTCCTGGGCCTGGCTGACGAGAAGGCCGCAGCTTCGCGTTACAGACGGATGGCAGACGGCCGGGGGGGTGAAACTGTCGCTGACATCGAGGAGAGGCGAGCTTACATTTCAGGGGCTTCCATCTCTTTTTTAATTCTTCTTCTTCTTTTTTTTCCCTTCCATTCGCTCTCTCATTCAAATGCAGACCGTTGGCCTCGCGCACTTCGCTTTGTTCGGGTGGAAATCGATGCAAAGCGGAGCGTTTGCCCGTGTGTGTGTGTGTACAAAGAACTTCCCTTTTGCATAACGGGGCCGTGCGGTGTGGAGCAGAATAGATTTGGCACAAAGGAAACGGTACGAATCAAAATCGGGTGTTTACGGGCGTCCGCGGTGAACCGCACGCTGTGGTTTAATGTGCCGAGCCAACGGGATCACCGAACACCTTCCACCTCCCAACGCATGTCTTTTGTTCAAAAATAAACGTTGGGTTCTTCACAGGAAGTCGGGTTTAGGGAAAGAAAGCACTTCGCCGAGGTCTCAGGCTCGGTTGACGAGTCACGTGACTAACGACACTCGTGAATCACCTGCTTAACAACGAGAAGAATATCTACGTTTTCCTTGGGACATGAACCGAGGTCTCCTGGGTGAAAGTCCTGCAGTTCGTTTGACCACCTCGCTCTCCTACGTCACCATTAGACACGTGGAGGAAGTGCTCTGGGAGAGTGGAGACGTGGACTTTCACCCAGGAGACCAGTGTCCGTGTCCCAACGTGTCATTTCTTTTGTTGTTTGTTGTTGTTTTTTGGACTCATGTCACATTGTTTATAATTGACGTATAGGGGCTTATAACCTAAAGACTAACATACATGTCACTACATGTTTGTTCATATCAAATCCTATTTATTTCTTTTTTTTACACATGATGAAGATGATGTGATTGTATGTTTCACAACCTCAGATATTCAGGAGAATGGAAACATACTTTAATATATTTTTTTAATGCATCCTCATTTGTTTTGCAGCCAGACGTCAGTCGCTGGTTTTGGCCAAACACCTTTTGTACGCTGGTGAATTATGTTCTCCGACTCCGAGGGGCTGTTAAGGCACTCGGGGAGAGAAAAGGGGGCCGAGCCGTATATTAAGTCCAATTTCCCAAAAGCCGGGGCCCTAAATTAGACGTTTTGGTGGCGCTCTAAGTAAAACCTGAAGGTAGCGGAGGCCCCGAGTGGAGCCAGAGAGATCAGGAAGATATATGGTGACATCAAAGCCGCTCATGGCACCCCACAAAGAACCAGGAAGAAACCCTCAAATCTGTTTCTGCTCTCTTTGCCGTCTGAGTATTCATATCTGCGGATTCTGTCAGATGATTAGAGGCGTGAAAAATGTCTCTAAAAAATAACTCTGTGTGTGTGTGTGTGTGTGTGTGTGTGTGTGTGTGTGTGTGTGTGTGTGTGTGTGAATCTACCACAGTGCTGTACTTATAACATTTTTGAGTACTTCTTTATTATATTTTATGAGGAAATTAATTAATTTGACAGCTCGTCACATTGCAGATATTACAACATATTTAATCGGAATATAAATATTATGCAATGCTGTCGATTCAACTACCCAGAACAGCGTGATGTAGTTAAAATTGGTTCAACTGTGAGCAACTGCAATATTTACAATAAACACTGCTTACTCAATGCATCTGTCATTACAATCATTTTATTTCAATATTGTTGTTTGATGCAACCTCAGAGTAATTATGCTTTTTTAAATTTATTGCTAGTCTGATCTAGCCACAACCTCACCCTTAATGACACACTTAAGGTGTAATTGTTACGATTGTTATACTAGACGAAATAAATGAATGCCTCAGGATATTAAAAAATATGAATATATATATAAATATATATTTGTATATATATTTAAATATATATATAAATATATGTATATATTCATTCATTCAAATACATATACAAATATATATATTTAAATATATATTTTTATATATTTTATATTTATACTACAATACCTGTGTTTTACACGTAAGTTAATGTTGAGTTTTAATTTCACCCTCATTCTCAAAACACGCCAGAGGAGCACAGACCACGATGTTTAAAGTACTTATTACTGGAGTAAATATCTGAATACTTCTTCATCCGTCCGACGGGAATAGTTTTCAAGTTCAAGGATCAACAAACCCGAGATGACAGAGCGCCGTATGAAATATGTCTGAACGTGACTTCTGTCGCGAGCCCCCGTCACCGGAGAGGGGGAGTGTCCGTCTAGAGGCCAGCTGTTTGCAATCTGTATCCATTCTCCGCAGGATGTGATTGTTTTTGTTGACGCGGAGGTCAAGTTTAATCCTATCGGAAGTTCTGAGCAGTTTGACAGTTGACGTCTCAGGAAAAAAAATGACAAGAAAAGTCCAACGCGAAGCCTCGATTTATGTTTCGTGGTTTTTCAACCTGAACTGGATTCATTAAGACATTAATTATCAAACCGCGACTCCTCGCTCTCCTTTCATGATCTCGATGTGCTCCTAAAGAGAAGATTTCACGCGGCGAGAGAATTCATGATCTCAAGTGATTGTTCTGCAGAAGATATTAGAACAGAAATCACGACAATATCAGCGTCTGAGATTCCACTTAAATCTGGTATTGAAACGTCATTTTCCACGTTTTTATAGTCACCTTCGCATCTGAGTAACATGTAGCAAACTAGAAGTACTTAAGTATTCTCATTGTGTTACTTTGTAAACTAGAAGTACTTGAGTATTCTCATTGTGTTACTTTGTAAACTAGAAGTACTTGAGTATTCTCCTTTAGTTACTTTATAAACTAGAAGTATTTGAGTATTCTCCTTTAGTTACTTTGTAAACTAGAAGTACTTGAGTATTCTTCTTTAGTTACTTTGTAAACTAGAAGTACTTGAGTATTCTCATTTTGTTACTTTGGAAACTAGAAGTACTTGAGTATTCTCATGTTGTTACTTTGTAAACTAGAAGTACTTGAGTATTCTCATGTTGTTACTTTGTAAACTAGAAGTACTTGAGTATTCTCATTGTGTTACTTTGTAAACTAGAAGTACTTGAGTATTCTCATTTAGTTTTGTAAACTAGAAGTACTTGAGTATTCTCATTTAGTTACTTTGTAAACTAGAAGTACTTGAGTATTCTCATTGTGTTACTTTGTAAACTAGAAGTACTTGAGTATTCTCATTTTGTTACTTTGGAAACTAGAAGTACTTGAGTATTCTCATTGTGTTACTTTGTAAACTAGAAGTACTTGAGTATTCTCATTTAGTTTTGTAAACTAGAAGTACTTGAGTATTCTCATTTAGTTACTTTGTAAACTAGAAGTACTTGAGTATTCTCATTGTGTTACTTTGTAAACTAGAAGTACTTGAGTATTCTCATTTTGTTACTTTGGAAACTAGAAGTACTTGAGTATTCTCATTGTGTTACTTTGTAAACTAGAAGTACTTGAGTATTCTCATTTAGTTTTGTAAACTAGAAGTACTTGAGTATTCTCATTTAGTTACTTTGTAAACTAGAAGTACTTGAGTATTCTCATTTAGTTACTTTGTAAACTAGAAGTACTTGAGTATTCTCATTGTGTTACTTTGTAAACTAGAAGTACTTGAGTATTCTCATTGTGTTACTTTGTAAACTAGAAGTACTTGAGTATTCTCATTTTGTTACATTTTGTTACTTTGTAAACTAGAAGTACTTGAGTATTCTCCTTTTGTTACTTTGTAAACTAGAAGTACTTGAGTATTCTCCTTTTGTTACTTTGTAAACTAGAAGTACTTGAGTATTCTCATTGTGTTACTTTGTAAACTAGAAGTACTTGAGTATTCTCATGTTGTTACTTTGTAAACTAGAAGTACTTGAGTATTCTCATTGTGTTACTTTGTAAACTAGAAGTACTTGAGTATTCTCATTTAGTTTTGTAAACTAGAAGTACTTGAGTATTCTCATTTAGTTACTTTGTAAACTAGAAGTACTTGAGTATTCTCATTGTGTTACTTTGTAAACTAGAAGTACTTGAGTATTCTCATTTAGTTTTGTAAACTAGAAGTACTTGAGTATTCTCATTTAGTTACTTTGTAAACTAGAAGTACTTGAGTATTCTCATTGTGTTACTTTGTAAACTAGAAGTACTTGAGTATTCTCATTTTGTTACTTTGGAAACTAGAAGTACTTGAGTATTCTCATTGTGTTACTTTGTAAACTAGAAGTACTTGAGTATTCTCATTTAGTTTTGTAAACTAGAAGTACTTGAGTATTCTCATTTAGTTACTTTGTAAACTAGAAGTACTTGAGTATTCTCATTGTGTTACTTTGTAAACTAGAAGTACTTGAGTATTCTCATTTTGTTACTTTGGAAACTAGAAGTACTTGAGTATTCTCATTGTGTTACTTTGTAAACTAGAAGTACTTGAGTATTCTCATTTAGTTTTGTAAACTAGAAGTACTTGAGTATTCTCATTTAGTTACTTTGTAAACTAGAAGTACTTGAGTATTCTCATTTAGTTACTTTGTAAACTAGAAGTACTTGAGTATTCTCATTGTGTTACTTTGTAAACTAGAAGTACTTGAGTATTCTCATTGTGTTACTTTGTAAACTAGAAGTACTTGAGTATTCTCATTTTGTTACATTTTGTTACTTTGTAAACTAGAAGTACTTGAGTATTCTCCTTTTGTTACTTTGTAAACTAGAAGTACTTGAGTATTCTCCTTTTGTTACTTTGTAAACTAGAAGTACTTGAGTATTCTCATTTAGTTACTTTGTACTTCTTCCTTGCGACATTTAAGAGACAAATATTGAACTTTCTACACTTCTAAACGAAAGAAGTACTTGCATCTTTAACATGAAGTAAAATTAGGAGTACCACAAAGTAGAAATATTCTGTTCCGAGTAAAAGTCCCGGATTCGAATGTACTTCTGTAAAAACGCCAAAAGTATATTTGCATCAAAATATACGGAGAGTAAAAGTACTCGTTATGGAAAACGGCCCTTTTTTTCGGGAATATCATATAAAATCAAGACTATTTACAATAATGTAACGTTACACGTGGGGATAATTATAATTACCATCAATACTTCTCTCTATTACAGCATAATTTATATCCACAACAAATAATGGAGTAAAAAGCACAATATTTGCCTCTGAATTGAAAAAGTAGCAGAAAATGAAAGTAAAGTCCCCTTAAATGTGTACTTGAGTAAAGTACTTGAGTAAAAGTACTGCAGCATTCAAAGAGCCATGAATATGTAATAATATTCATGTGTAAAGCAGCTTTTAATAAAGGAAGTAATATATTAATGTATGCAATGAAATGATTTTTGCACCTCCAGTTCCGTCATTTTAAGTCGGTTTTGTTTCGTTGGTGGTCTTCACGCTTTATAGATGTTAACGTTTGCTTCAAAGGATAAACAACTTCTTTTATACGAGTCTTAGAAAAGGCGGTTGCTAACAAGCGGCTTTAATGAGACAACAACAACAACAACAATCACACCAACAGCTTTGTGGTGGTGGAGTTTCTTTGTTTTTAAAGGCCGCCGTTAGCTTAAAATAACCCATAAAAAGTAACGTTTGAATTGTGAAGATTTAATCTTGCTGAACGAAACGTGGAAGTATCATAAACGTTCGTCTGTCGCGAGGCTTATTTTCTGCAATAATTATTACGTTACATCAGATTTGTTTTTTTGTGTGTGTCCATTTGCAATCATTCCACAAGATGCACTTTCTTCTTCTGCGTCTTATTTTACCAGCAAATTCAGAAGTGTTGTGTAAATCCATGGGGGGGGGGGGGGGCATTGTGTGACAGCGATCCCGTTGTTTTGACAGCGTTTTAAAAGGTAAAAGCCACGTCTGAATTATTCTGACTCGCCCACAGAAGTCATTGCACACATATGAGCCCTCGGTAAGCCCACGACTGGAGCGAGGGGGGGGGGGACGTGTAAAAAAAAAAAAAAAATCAAGAGACAAAGATGGCGGAGAACGAGAAAAAAAAAACACCCCCAGAAATAAAGCAAAAGAGTTGAAAGAGACAGAAGGAAGGAGAGAGGACTTACTGAGGACTTACTGTAAGTCCTCTCCCTGTCACTCTGCTACCTGAGCCTAATGCTGACACCTAAGTGGCCCTCATTAGTCCGTTAGGAGCCACCCTGGTCAGCACGGGGGGTTAGGCAGGAGGGGGTTTAAAGGGGGGGATCGTCTGGATCTGGAGGGCCCAGGACGTAATCCGGGGGGGCCTCCAGATCGACATGCATGCGGAGATTTTGGATGCTGCACATCTTTTCTTTTTTCTTTTTCAAAGGAACCATGCCGCCAATTTGGTGGAGGAGGGGCCGGTTGGAGGGGGGGCGGCGGGGGTTTACGTCTTGAGGTCCCGGCTGTTGTGTGTGTTTTTAAAAACAGAAGCTTCCCACGTCTTAGCAGCCTTCACGTGGGCTAACGTGCACGCCGAGGGCCCGAGCCCACGTCTGTGCATGTGCCTTTAATGGAACCGCCTGCTGTAATCCACGAAATCCACCAGCACAAAGGGAATTGATGACGGGGTATTAGGGCGGTATAGTAAATATGGCCCACCCTCAGATGATATATATGAACACCGCCCCCCCCCGGCCCCCCGAACGCCACCGCACCGACACTGAGCCGCTCTTTAGTTTGTAATTAGACGAGCGATTCTGGGATGAGAGTTCTTTGTCTCCACTTGAAGAGCTCAAAGAATAATTTGTGTTTTCAGCCCAAATGTCACCATGAATCTGCGTGCTTAAAAAGTGCAGTAAAGAGATTACTATATGTAGTAATAGTATATCACTATATTTATATATATATATATATATATATATATATATATATATATATATATATTTATAGTGTTACTCTGTCACACCTGCTAATCACGTTTTTCAAAATAAAGGTTGCCAAGGGATGGTTATTGCTATATTATAGTTTGGAGGGTATGATTTTAATTTATTTCATATTTATTCGAGATTGACACCATAAACTCATGTTTACAATGTTTACTGAGGGAATAAATCAAGAGAGAAGTAGAGTCATTTATATAGACTTCTATACAACCAGAGGAGTCGCCCCCCTGGTGGTCAGGAGAGAGAATGCAGCTTTAACACATGAAGCATAGACTTCTATACAACCAGAGGAGTCGCCCCCTGGTGGTCAGGAGAGAGAATGCAGCTTTAACACATGAAGCATAGACTTCTATACAACCAGAGGAGTCGCCCCCTGGTGGTCAGGAGAGAGAATGCAGCTTCAACACATGAAGCATAGACTTCTATACAACCAGAGGAGTCGCCCCCTGGTGGTCAGTAGAGAGAATGCAGCTTTAACACATGAAGCATAGACTTCTATACAACCAGAGGAGTCGCCCCCTGGTGGTCAGGAGAGAGAATGCAGCTTTAACACATGAAGCATAGACTTCTATACAACCAGAGGAGTCGCCCCCTGGTGGTCAGGAGAGAGAATGCAGCTTTAACACATGAAGCATAGACTTCTATACAACCAGAGGAGTCGCCCCCTGGTGGTCAGGAGAGAGAATGCAGCTTAATGCAGAAATAATGTGTACAAGGCCTTAAAATAGTAGCGAAAAAGAAAATACAAACTTTATTATTTTTTTTGCCAACATGACTTCTTCCGCCCGCCCGCCGAGCCGTCCCGACTAATAACGTCGTTCCATTGAAATGATGCTTTTCTGTGCTCAGGTGTGTGATGAGGAAGTGAGTCCACGTTAAAGACCAGCAGGTCGCTCTGCTTTGACACTCGTGAAGTTATTTTTAGGTAAAAAAAAATAAAATAGAAAAAGGAACTCCTGTTGAGCTCCAGACACCGATGCACTCACGTCAGCAATAACTTCCCACACTATTACGCACCAGCTCAGTGCCTCCCAATGGCAGGTAAAGACACACAATGGAGGCTGTGACATCGCAGCCCCCGGGGGGGGGGGGAGGTCAAATGTTTCGCCCCCGTCTGTCACACTGACGAGGTAGAGGTCACGCCCCTCCCCTCTGCCTAGCGGCACAATCGCAGTGTCAAAGTTGTCAGAGGAGCGTTTTTTGAAAAGGCTCGCAGTAATAACAGTTAAGGCATCGACGCTCTTCAACAGGCCTCCATCAACACACACCGGGCCTGAGCAGCAACTCTCTCACGGCGCCAGTCAAAACAGAGTGCGGCATTCACACGCACACACGCACACACACACACACACACACACACACACACACACACACACACACACACACACACACACACTGAAACAACACGCTGTTCTCAGGGAGTCAAAAGGCCCCTGAATCCAGGTGGAAGCCCTTATTTCCTCTTGATTTCAGCGGGTTAATCCACTTTCAGCGTGAAGGGAGGGAGGCGACAAAAAAAAGTACGAAAAAAAGTACTCAATAATCGGAAAGATGGCTCTCAATAGTTTGTAAATTCAAGGTATTTTTCTGAATCTGGGCCGAGGACTTAAATGTTTAAGTTCTGCTCCAGTGTGCAGAAGGCTGGATCAGATGTCGTGGCGTGAAATCAGGGTGCATTATCTCCCATGAGCCTCTCTGGCTCCATGTAGGACAACAAAGATCATGTGCATCACGTAGACGGCAGAGATTTACGCTCCGTAGCTCGTGGCCATCTTGTCGTCTCGCCCTCGACGAGACAAAACTAACGTCTTGGTTTACTTTTCAATTATCAAATAATAATAAAATGTGTAATTATATACAACATTTAATAATGAAAAGTATGTGTTTTACAGTGTAGGGGATAAAGCCGACGCTATCATGGCCATGATCACTGTTCCTTTCCAACAATAGGCCCCGCCCCCTTGTGATCGTTTGGTTTTTAACCATCATTCCCTCTCACAAAATGCTTCCTGTGGAGGACATGTTGTGATTTGGATCTCCGCCTCGTGAAGGTGAAGTGGAGGAGTGATTATCACCGTGCAGGTTTCCTCCTCCTCCTCCTCCTCCTCCGCCGTCTCCTCTCGCGACATGACAGCGAGCGCTGCAGGGTGACACGTCAATCACCTAGGCACGCACAAGCGTGCACGTGTGAGTCGAAGTGTTGCAGTGACAGACACACACACACACACACACACGTGCCCATGAACACATTAGTGTGTGCGTGCGTGTCTTTCTCAAAAGGCTGCAGAGATATGCAGGAACATGCACGTGCACACACACGAAGCAACGGAACCCGCCCCAGTGACTCATCGATACGTGGCCATTAGGGCGCACTGTAAATTATCTCGTGTCAGTTCGCCGCCGGAGGGGATTGCAATCGGAGATGCAAATAAAAATTAGAAAAAGTATCTTGAGAAGGAGGCCGAGCTTCATGCTCCACCTATAAATGACACAAATGGTGAAGTGATGAGGGAGGAGTGTGGCGTAATGTGAGTATACACCAATTAGATGCCAGTTGGAGGGCGGGGGGGGGGGGGGAGGCCTGTTCACGCTGCAGCTTGAAGTCACCTGTAGGAGAGCAAAGAGTTTCCATTTCATTCAAATAAAAGGAGAGTAATGAACCTTTTAACTTCACGTGTACACTGGAGGCCGTTATGAAACACATGCATGCCATCGTTTCTATTATGTTATATATTGTATCCACGAGATGCTTACCGGAACAAAGAATACAATATATATATATATATATATATATATATATATATATATATGCCACGTTAATGCTGTTTTCCATCATAATAACACAATCTTCATCAACACATGGAGTTCGCCTGGTTGTCATCGAATTTATTTTTTAATTTATTTTTCATCCTTTTCGTGACGCCTATGTTTATTTTTTTAGTATGGTGCAAGGTAAAGAAGGGAATTTTAATGATGATAATTGTTTTCCAAACATTCAGGTTGAGTAACAAAGTGACGACACTGTCACTTTAAAAAAATGTAATTAAAGTAACATGAGAAAAAAACGTGTAGAGTCTTAAACAAGTTTCGTGTTTACAAAAGAATATTTTCACAAAAAATGTCTACGGTAGCATTTCCAAAACGTCTTTCACTTCCCACCGATATGTCGATGGCACTCATTGGTGGCTTTTAAGTCGACGCACGCACACACGCACACACACACACACACACAGACACACACACACACACACACACACACACACACACAGGTTTAACCTGCTCCTGGGCTGTGCTCGTGACACGGACAGTAGCCCGAAAGCTCTCCACAGAGACGCCATCTGCACTCCATCAGACGGACAGATTCTTGTAATGACCCCCTCTCAAATATCATCCTCTTTCTTTTTTTTACATGACACCGTGCTGCTCTCACACAGCTGCACTGCGAGTAGTTAAGCCGAACGTGCGGTTTTCAGATTTTGCGTTTTCACCTCCACGAGGAAACGGAAGGGGAGCAGAGAAAATGTCAAATATCACAAACAGTACATGCCGTGTTTATTTTAGGCCTCACCCATTTGTGACATATGTAGTCTGGTTGATGGTGTCTTTGTCATGTGGGGGTCGAAAAGGTGACTTAACGCAGATGGACTTTTAATAAACAAGAAATGTCCAAAACTAACAGAGCGGAGGAGTCCAGAAATGAGCAACAGGCAAAAATTACATCTGAATTAGGGTCAGGTGAAAAAAACCTGAAGGATGCGTAGCAGGGGACGAAGCTGGAAGCGTATCAGAAAGTGTAGCAGGAAGCCGAGCAGGGGACATAGCAGGGAACGTAGCAGGGAACCTAGCAGCGAACGTAGCAGGAAGAATAGCAGGGAACGTAGCAGGGAACCTAGCAGCGAACGTAGCAGGAAGAATAGCAGGGAACGTAGCTGGGAACGTAGCAGGAAGCGTAGCATGGAACCTAGCAGGAAGCATAGCAGGGAACGTAGCAGGGAACCTAGCAGGAAGCGTAACAGGGAACCTAGCAGGGAACCTAGCAGCGAACATAGCAGGAAGCATAGCAGGGAACGTAGCAGGGAACCTAGCAGGAAGCGTAGCAGGGAACGTAGCAGGGAACCTAGCAGCGAACATAGCAGGAAGAATAGCAGGGAACGTAGCTGGGAACGTAGGAGGAAGCGTAGCATGGAACCTAGCAGGAAGCATAGCAGGGAACGTAGCAGGGAACCTAGCAGGAAGCGTAACAGGGAACCTAGCAGGGAACCTAGCAGCGAACATAGCAGGAAGCATAGCAGGGAACGTAGCAGGGAACCTAGCAGGAAGCGTAGCAGGGAACGTAGCAGGGAACCTAGCAGCGAACATAGCAGGAAGAATAGCAGGGAACGTAGCTGGGAACGTAGGAGGAAGCGTAGCATGGAACCTAGCAGGAAGCATAGCAGGGAACGTAGCAGGGAACCTAGCAGGAAGCATAGCAGGGAACCTAGCAGCGAACATAGCAGGAAGCATAGCAGGGAACGTAGCAGGGAACCTAGCAGGAAGCGTAGCAGGGAACGTAGCAGGGAACCTAGCAGCGAACATAGCAGGAAGCATAGCAGGGAACGTAGCTGGGAACGTAGGAGGAAGCGTAGCATGGAACCTAGCAGGAAGCATAGCAGGGATCCTAGCAGCAAACGTAGCAGGAAGCATAGCAGGGAACCTAGCAGGAAGCATAGCAGGGAACATAGCAGGGAAGATAGCACGAAGCCTATCAGGAAGCATAGCAGGGAACGTAGCAGGGATCCTAGCAGCAAACGTAGCAGGAAGCCTAGCAGGGAACCTAGCAGGGAGCATAGCAGGGAACGTAGCAGGGAAGATAGCAGGAATCCTAGCAGGAAGCATAGCAGGAAGCGTATCAGTAAGTGTAGCAGGGAACGTAGCAGGAAGTTTAGCAGGAAGCTGGAAGCCTAGCTGGAAGCCTAGCTGGAAGCCTAGCAAGGAACGTAGCAGGAAGTGTAGCAGGGAACGTAGCAGGAAGCCTAGCAGGGAACGTAGCAGGAAGCCTAGCAGGGAACGTAGCAGGAAGCCTAGCAGGGAACGTAGCACCAACGTTGGCTTCATAGTGGAACTAGCGAAAGAAGTCAGAGGATCGTCAAAGGTCAACGGTGCCATTCAAATATGTACGATTAACTTGATGTCCTAAACTGCTGATGGATTAACAAGGAATCAGCCAGCCTACAATAAGCTTGGGTGCAGCGCTGGCACAGGCCGATAGCTGTCAAACAAAACCTCCCACGTCGTTACATAAAATGTTTCACGTCAGTTTCTTTCAGATGTGTTCGGCTCCACTGGATGTACATTGTCCACGTTTGCCTCTCACACTTCTTTATGACTCATACGTCTGTCATTATGAGCTGTCAGAGCTAAACCACCATAGCGCGTCAAGAACTAACGCCAAGTATGTTGTAAATGTCAGCGCAGGGCTTCCCATGGCCTTCATACCGTGCGTTTCCAGGTGTTTGTTGTGACTTGCTGCTTTCCAGGACTTTGTAGCCTCTGTGTTGCATTCAGTGTGTCCAGTGATTGACAGTTTGTAAGTTTTTTTTCGTCTTCTCACGGTCACGGTATAACTGACTCAGAGCTCTGCTAGTTGGATGATCTGATAGTTTGGATTTCAATGCTATCCCAAACTGTACCGCCATATTTCAGCTGCAACAGCATGGTGTGAATGTCGAGTTAGATTCACTTTACATATCAAAAACAGACGTAAAAGACAGTTGCTGAAAATTAAACCTGCATTCTCTCCCCTGACCACCAGGGGGCGACTCCTCTGGTAGTATAGAAGTCTATGCTTCACGTGTTAAAGCTGCATTCTCTCTCCTGACCACCAGGGGGCGACTCCTCTGGTTGTATACAAGTCTATACTTCATGTGTTAAAGCTGCATTCTCTCTCCTGACCACCAGGGGGCGACTCCTCTGGTAGTATAGAAGTCTATGCTTCACGTGTTAAAGCTGCATTCTCTCTCCTGACCACCAGGGGGCGACTCCTCTGGTTGTATACAAGTCTATACTTCATGTGTTAAAGCTGCATTCTCTCTCCTGACCACCAGGGGGCGACTCCTCTGGTAGTATAGAAGTCTATGCTTCACGTGTTAAAGCTGCATTCTCTCTCCTGACCACCAGGGGGCGACTCCTCTGGTTGTATACAAGTCTATACTTCATGTGTTAAAGCTGCATTCTCTCTACTGACCACCAGGGGGCGACTCCTCTGGTTGTATAGAAGTCTATGCTTCATGTGTTAAAGCTGCATTCTCTCTCCTGACCACCAGGGGGCGACTCCTCTGGTTGTATAGAAGTCTATATAAATGACTCTACTTCTCTTGATTTATTCCCTCAGTAAACATTGTAAACATTAGTTTTTGGTCTCAATCTCTAGTTTCAAGTCTTCTTCAATACGGCGTGATGTTCATTTAGTAAATTATGGTCCATTTAGAGTCAAACAGACCATAAAGCAGGGGATGCCTCCATTTAATGGTGTGGTCTTAGAAGCGTTACATAAAAATGTACCGGGGTCAGGCGAACGCCACGCTACCTTTGAACAGAGTTGTCTGCTGTCAAGCCTTTACAGAGGTTGTCAGTCTTTGGCATTTCAAGTAAAGCCACCTGAGGCCAAAGAGATAATAAACTTGTTAACCTTTGACAGCTTACACAAAGTACAACCTGTGGATGTTCAGGTATCAAAACATTTCCAGTCTTTGTGAAGGGGAAGCTGGGACTTGGCTGGTTGGACATGGAAGGTTGTTTTAATTTTTTTATCCGCAGTATATATATATATATATATATATATATATATATATATATATATATATATATAGATGCATACTTTTTTCTCCCCAGCTGTTGTTTATTCTGTCTTGACCTGAATACTCTGCACATCACACTGGATGAGAATACACATCTCACATCCTGGAACCTGGAAGACCAACTTGAACCATGCGGACGCTTCTTTTATGAACTTTTAGGTGTTTCAGCTTCACCAAATGTTGTGTAGTGGTGGTGCATGTTTCTTTTTCTTTTTTTTACGCCACAATCAGTATTTTTATATTTTTAATATGGGCTTGGAAGAATTGTTTGCGTCTTCTCGGTATTATTATATTATCAGAATCAGAGTCTTTTTTTGGGCCAAGTACGTTGCATATGCGAGGAATTTGACAATCGACTGACAGAACAAAACAATAAAATAATAAAAATAGAATAAAAACAATAAAGTGCAATAGTAGAAAATATATGGGAAACAACAAACAGTCATTTAAAACACGTATATATTATACAATAAAATTAAAATAATGACAAAGGACATATTCTAGAGTGATTACCTGACTGTATTTTGATTTGTTGTTATTATTAATAAATAAGTTATTGTCTCATGTAAGATCCACTCATACAGACGGATGTGTTCATAAATTGCACGTGTGAGGGATTTAAAGGAAATAAGTTTCATGAACACGTTTCCCATCAGCCTTGTTTCCTGCTCTCAGAAACGCACGATGCCACGTGGTTAAAGTCGTAAAAAACAGCCAGTCAAACTGGTGTCACTGGTACAAAACTGCTGTTAAAGAAACCAAAAAGACAAAAAGTACAAACTTGATCATTTGTCAGTAGCAAACGTCAAGCTCTCCATTTAACTTCTTCCCCCCTCTCGACATTCACTTCCACGTCTCTGGTGTCAAAATCGTCCTTTTAATTTCCCTTTAAAAAAAACAAAAAACATATATATATATATATATATATATATATATATATATATATATATATATATATATATATATATGTCTGTATGCATCCTTCACCCTTAAAAATGTTCCAGTCTCCTTTTAATTGACCCGTCCACCAGACGGGCTCTCACGTCTGCCTTCTTAACAACCACATCCCCAATTCACCCACCAAAGGATAATGGCCGTATGTGTGTGTGTGTGTGTGTGTGGCCGGCGCGGGGGGGGAAGGTGCCTTCAGGTGCCTCCGAGCCCTCTCTCTCTCTCTCTCTCTCTCGCTACCTTTCGACCTGATAAAAACAATTGAGGGGGGGGGAACACGCTGGGTACTTGACCCAAACGTTTGCATCGCGCCAAATTGCTTTTTTCGTGAGGTGAACCCCGGCGCTATACGCCCGCCTATCTGCCTATCGGCCCGTGTCCGGAGGGGATTTGCGATGCATATATGCATGAGCGCTGCAGGCTGGGAGGGGAGTCAGGTGGAGTCCTGGAGGAGGCCAATTTAGTCCTGGCGGGAGAGAGGTGAGGAGGACAAAGGAGGACGGAGGAGAGGGAATCTAATGGAGCTTCCTGCTAACAAGCCCCCCATCTCTGGGCTTTAAGTATGATGTCACCGCATCTCCTCCTCCTCCAGCAACGCTCACTCCTTGCCTCTGCATAATTTCCCACACTCATTTTTTTATTTTATTCTCCCTCTCTCGCCAATTTGGATGTGCTTCAGAGAGTTGTTTTTTTCCCCCCTCATATTTCTGCCTCATTTGCGGCGGCGTAGAAACAGGACAGGTTCTGCTGTTTGTTTGCATGTTTGTGTGTGTGTGTGTGTGTGTGTGTGTGTGTGTGTGTGTGTGTTGTCAGACAGGTACTTTGTTAAGCTGCTGCCAATCATTGTCTCGGTTGTCTTCCCGCTCCCGAGGGCTCGACTTCCTTCCACGAACCGTCTGCTTGCAAAGTGTAACCCAAAAGAAGCTGCAGACAGGTTCAGGAGGGGGAGATTACATCTGAGTTGTCTTTTCCCTTTTTTAGACATTCCTCATGCGTCCCACGCTGCAGACAGTCAGAGGAGGTCATTATGGTGGAGTTCCTCAAAGCGCCGCTCCAGGGCCCGGTAGGTCAAGAAGTTTCCCCTCGGGCACCGTCTACCTGTCTAACACAGTCACAAAGACAAATCTTTTACAGGTGGGTTTTTTTGTGGTTTTTTTTGGGGGGGCCTAATTTGACTTGTAATGTAACTGAATAGAAAAGAAAGTGCCAAACATTTGAGGCCGTGTACGGGAACTTTCAGACTCTTATCAAATCTCTTATGTGTCAGTCAGCCCCGGCGTTGCGATTTCTTTGATCCATTTCTTTGTCAGATATGATTGATTACTGATCGGTTTGGCGTCGGCATTTATTCGTATGATTTAAAATAGACCGGTGGAAAGTGGCAGCCATCTTGAGCAGCACATTCCAGTCTCACGGTTGGTCAGCGACCCCTCGGCGACCTCTTACGAACATCGTTAGCAGGACCCGGTGTAAAGAGTGAGGTGAAGAGTGAGGTAAGGAGTGAGATGGTCCACACAGGGCCGGTGTGAAGGGAGGGGGGTGCCTCAAACAGCCATCGGATGTTCATCCAGGAGACCGCTGTTCGTGTCCTGTGCAAAAAACTTTAAGGGTGAACATTGACACGAGCACCATGACCTTCCTGCTCTCACATATTGTTAAATTACCGAGATTCACTCCACACCACTCGACTGTTTAAATAGAATACGCGGATGTTTAGCATCTTAGCTTAGCATGCTAATTGAAGGCTGGGAAGGTATTTGGACATAAACCAAGGACGGCTGGACGGAGACGAATTGAAATGTTGATAAAAAAATTTTAAAGTGATAAATACCTAAACATCTTCATGGCATTTCATCCAATAGGTGTTGAGATATTTCAGCATTCAACAAAGTCTTGGGCTAAGGTTATTCCCAGCATGCCGAGCTAAAGGGGCAAGTTGAAATGCAAAACCCCGCTTTGACCCCATAAAACCTCTTGAACACGAACCGCTGCTTAAATTGAGTCGTGCTACCACTTGATCATGCAGGAGACGTCCCGTCGGACATGGAGGGTTAAACACGGGGGCTTGTCTTGCTTGTCAATCACGGCGTCGTGAAACGAACATCTCTGTCGAAGATCAACTTCATCCCGCCGTCCCGCCGCGCCGCCTTCCCCGCCGCGCCGCCGCGCTCTCATTTTGACATCTGTGTTAAACAAGGCCTCCGACAAATCCCCCCTCCTGCAGGCTTAGAGCGGCTACCTGGGGGAAATCACAGCTGTCTGGGTGTGTGATTGTGCGTACGCATGTGTCATACATATCCATGATGCCCACTGCTCCTCGGCCCAACATGCAGGAACAAGGATGCGTCGCGCATGTGTATGTCCGCGCCGCGTCCGACATGCTTCGGGTGTAACGACCCCGGGGGGGTAATTGACAGGCTCGGAGACCCCCTTGTTTAGGCCGGTCTCGCGGGGGGCAGTTAGGCTTCCTGCGCTCAGGTCCGCAGGACCTCCACTCATGGAGAATGCATAGAGGGATCAGCTGCGTTGTAAAGGGCAAAGGGGGCAAATAAGGACACCGCGGGTGAAGTTGTTCCTCGTGCTTCAAGTGCGTGTTTGTAAGTAGGAGTGTACAAACTGCACTGATTGGTCCAGGTCGAAACAGTAGCATTAATTATGGATGCAAAGTAAAACGTGACGATTTTAAAGTGAATAGTCTAAAAGGCCTTTGAGATTGATAACTTCAGTAATGTGATGGATTATGGTTTATTTACTATGGTAAGTCCCACACAGCCAATCAAAGCGCATCGTTGTCCAGCGTCGACCAGGGTCAACCATCTGGCTCTGCGCCATCGACATTTCTTCATTTTCAGGCTGTTTTTTTTCCGTGGATGTGGAGCTCGTCGCGTTTAATAGTGATACCCGTTACCCGGAGAGGTTGGAAGGAGATTAATTAATTTTACATCCTCCACATCCTTCAAAAACGCATATTGTCGACCCTTCGGTCGGCTTCTGTCTCGCTTTTCCCAAGAATAAGATCACATTTCATCCGTGAGTGCAGTTAGTGACAGTGTGGGCCCCACGGTAGCTCTGACCGAGGGGGCGGGGCTTAGCGATGGGTCAGTCGAATGCTTAATGAATTGTGCCAATGCCGAAAAGATGGAAACGGACAAAAAAATGAATACATTAACACAAGTACACAGTATTGTGAATGGGAGTTAATGGAAATCCTGGTCTGTTTGAATATTATTTATATATATATATTATTAGTGTAACACCAACAGTAGCAGTATGAGACACAATTGCAGAGGTGGATGTGCTCATGTGGATTATAGAATGTGTGGGGAGATTCGTGCCTCGTTCATAAATGAACATAATGTAAAAGTCAGCATGAACAGAATCATGGGCAGCAATAGTCAAGCTAATATTGGCCTCGTTAGCGGCTTAATTGGTCCCGTGAAGACAGATTTGGAGAACCCAAAACTCGGAGAGTGTCTGTGTTCTCCCGCTGCTCTTCCCTCTGCAGGTATTTCCTCGGCGCTGTTGCAGGTTGGGTCACGTCTCGCCGACTGCGGGGTGGGAAGCATCGTTGACTTGGTGGATCTCTGACAAAACACTGCCTCTCATCCAGAACATCAAACAGGGCGGGGCCTGCAGGAGGAACCAGGGTAGCATTACGGATGTTGTGTTTTTATTATTTACATTAACATCTGATGAGCACTTGTACCCACAGTGACTCACAGGGTGACGTTTCTATTGTCACAACACCGTTTTGCTCACTCAATTTATACAGCCTTCTATTAGACGCTGTAATAACAGTACTAATGCAGGGGTTATACCATGTGAAACCAACACAAAGGGTTTTATTTTCTCACAAACTCCAACTAAACGTGAGATATCTGGTCAAAAGATAGATGGATGAGTGAACACGTCCTCTACTCCGATATGACCTCTGGAGTAATAGATCGATTTAGTTCATTTAAATGTTCTTTTTACCGAACATAACCAAAGAGACACAAGACCGAACATAACCAAAGAGACACCGAACATAACCAAAGAGACACCGAACATAACCAAAGAGACACGAGACCGAACATAACCAAAGAGACACCGAACATAACCAAAGAGACACGAGACCGAACATAACCAAAGAGACACAAGACCGAACATAACCAAAGAGACACAAGACCGAACATAACCAAAGAGACACCGAACATAACCAAAGAGACACGAGACCGAACATAACCAAAGAGACACAAGACCGAACATAACCAAAGAGACACAAGACCGAACATAACCAAAGAGACACCGAACATAACCAAAGAGACACGAGACCGAACATAACCAAAGAGACACGAGACCGAACACGAGACCGAACATAACCAAAGAGACACGAGACCGAACATAACCAAAGAGACACCGAACATAACCAAAGAGACACGAGACCGAACATAACCAAAGAGACACGAGACCGAACATAACCAAAGAGACACAAGACCGAACATAACCAAAGAGACACCGAACATAACCAAAGAGACACGAGACCGAACATAACCAAAGAGACACGAGACCGAACATAACCAAAGAGACACAAGACCGAACATAACCAAAGAGACACCGAACATAACCAAAGAGACACAAGACCGAACATAACCAAAGAGACACAAGACCGAACATAACCAAAGAGACACCGAACATAACCAAAGAGACACCGAACATAACCAAAGAGACACGAGACCGAACATAACCAAAGAGACACGAGGCCGAACATAACCAAAGAGACACCGAACATAACCAAAGAGACACCGAACATAACCAAAGAGACACGAGACCGAACATAACCAAAGAGACACGAGACCGAACATAACCAAAGAGACACCGAACATAACCAAAGAGACACGAGACCGAACATAACCAAAGAGACACGAGACCGAACATAACCAAAGAGACACAAGACCGAACATAACCAAAGAGACACCGAACATAACCAAAGAGACACGAGACCGAACATAACCAAAGAGACACGAGACCGAACATAACCAAAGAGACACGAGACCGAACATAACCAAAGAGACACAAGACCGAACATAACCAAAGAGACACAAGACCGAACATAACCAAAGAGACACCGAACATAACCAAAGAGACACCGAACATAACCAAAGAGACACGAGACCGAACATAACCAAAGAGACACGAGGCCGAACATAACCAAAGAGACACCGAACATAACCAAAGAGACACCGAACATAACCAAAGAGACACGAGGCCGAACATAACCAAAGAGACACCGAACATAACCAAAGAGACACGAGACCGAACATAACCAAAGAGACACCGAACATGACCAAAGAGACACAAGACCGAACATAACCAAAGAGACACCGAAC
Source organism: Cyclopterus lumpus (assembly GCF_009769545.1). Classification (NCBI taxonomy): domain Eukaryota; kingdom Metazoa; phylum Chordata; class Actinopteri; order Perciformes; family Cyclopteridae; genus Cyclopterus; species Cyclopterus lumpus. Next base: position 2,930,847 of record NC_046979.1, on the reverse strand, counting down.
ATAACCAAAGAGACACCGAACATGACCAAGGAGACACGAGACCAAACATAACCAAAGAGACACCGAACATAACCAAAGAGACACGAGACCGAACATAACCAAAGAGACACCGAACATGACCAAAGAGACACAAGACCGAACATAACCAAAGAGACACCGAACATAACCAAAGAGACACCGAACATGACCAAAGAGACACAAGGCCGAACATAACCAAAGAGACGAGAGACCGAACATAACCAAAGAGACACCGAACATAACCAAAGAGACACCGAACATGACCAAAGAGACACAAGACCGAACATAACCAAAGAGACACCGAACATAACCAAAGAGACACCGAACATGACCAAAGAGACACCGAACATAACCAAAGAGACACCGAACATAACCAAAGAGACACCGAACATGACCAAAGAGACACGAGACCAAACATAACCAAAGAGACACCGAACATAACCAAAGAGACACGAGACCGAACATAACCAAAGAGACACAAGACCGAACATAACCAAAGAGACACGAGACCGAACATAACCAAAGAGACACCGAACATAACCAAAGAGACACCGAACATGACCAAAGAGACACAAGACCGAACATAACCAAAGAGACACCGAACATAACCAAAGAGACACCGAACATGACCAAAGAGACACGAGACCAAACATAACCAAAGAGACACAAGACCGAACATGACCAAAGAGACACGAGACCAAACATAACCAAAGAGACACAAGACCGAACATAACCAAAGAGACACGAGACCGAACATAACCAAAGAGACACCGAACATAACCAAAGAGACACCGAACATAACCAAAGAGACACGAGACCGAACATAACCAAAGAGACACCGAACATAACCAAAGAGACACCGAACATGACCAAAGAGACACAAGACCGAACATAACCAAAGAGACACAAGACCGAACATAACCAAAGAGACACCGAACATGACCAAAGAGACACAAGACCGAACATAACCAAAGAGACACAAGACAAAACATAACCAAAGAGACACAAGACCGAACATAACCAAAGAGACACCGAACATAACCAAAGAGACACGAGACCGAACATAACCAAAGAGACACAAGACCGAACATAACCAAAGAGACACGAGACCGAACATAACCAAAGAGACACCGAACATAACCAAAGAGACACCGAACATGACCAAAGAGACACAAGGCCGAACATAACCAAAGAGACGAGAGACCGAACATAACCAAAGAGACACCGAACATAACCAAAGAGACACCGAACATGACCAAAGAGACACAAGACCGAACATAACCAAGAGACACCGAACATAACCAAAGAGACACCGAACATGACCAAAGAGACACAAGACCGAACATAACCAAAGAGACACCGAACATGACCAAAGAGACACAAGACCGAACATAACCAAAGAGACACAAGACAAAACATAACCAAAGAGACACAAGACCGAACATAACCAAAGAGACACAAGACAAAACATAACCAAAGAGACACAAGACAAAACATAACCAAAGAGACACAAGACAAAACATAACCAAAGAGACACAAGACCGAATATAACCAAAGAGACGAGAGACACCGAAGATAAACAAGAGATTAACCAAAAGCCTGCCTTGACATGCTGACAGAGCAGGTGACACATCATCATCAAAAGTCTCCCGCGCTTCACTGGATTTCACGCCTGCATTGAGACATAACTATCTGGTGATTGTGTCAAATATAGCAGGCGTGAGCGATCACACAGGAGGTGTTTATTTTGTGTCTCAGCCTGGCGGTCACGCCCGACTTTACTGAAACTCCTTAAGCAGAACATGTTCTCATTAGCCAACTGTGGTTGATTGATTGTGATCTAACAGTTATGGATCCACAAAAAAGTGAGGTGAGGCGTCATCTAAAGGGAGATGCTGCAGCTTTTATTGTGCCGTGTCTTTTGGCAATGGATTCATGCAGGTGTGGCTGCACAGCTCAGACTTGCAGATCTAATCATTTCCAAACTTTTAATATTTGGAAATGGCCGCAGTTTGGTTTTGGTTTAAGTAGGGTTTAGAGAGACAATTTTGAAACATTCCCTGACTTTATAATTGAATTACAAAACTTTGATCATATTTCATAGAGAGCCCGTTAATTTAAACGTAACAAAGTAGAGGAAGTTGCCTCGAGGCCGAACTATAACAAGTGATTCAGATTAACGACATGAATATACTGTATAATGAATACTGCTGTTCTCAACACACACACACACACACACCTGACAAATTTGCATGGCATGTGCACAGCCAAGGACAGGGGTGTGGGTGTGTCTTTGTCTCCTTTTTTTCTAAAGGAACATCAATCAGCTCCGTGGTTTTTTTCTGGTATTCTCTGAGGAACCATCCCTCGATATGAAGTCTGATGAGGTTAGTGTAATTTACAAACTTCACCACAGAGATCTCCTCATGACGGGCGTAGCGGTTGTGGTTTCACGGCGTCAACAGGAGGGGGCCGAGTACGTAGCCCTGGGGTGCCCCCCCCCCCTCGATAGAAGGGGGGGGGGTGGCTGCCAAGCCGAATTTCCTGCAATCTGTTTGTGAGGAAGTCTGGGGACCAGTTGCAGAGGGCGGTACTCAAGAACGTTGGGTTCTCCACGAGGAATTTGAAATTAAATTGTGGATGCTTCATCGTTTGTTGGCTGCAGAGTAAGAGTGCTGTGGCCCCAAATGAAGATTGTCTGGTTAACTAGTGGGCAGAGTGCTTGGCTGGTTAACTAGTGGGAAGAGTGCTTGGCTGGTTAACTAGTGGGAAGAGTGCTTGGCTGGTTAACTAGTGGAAAGAGCGCTTGGCTGGTTAACTAGTGGGCAGAGTGCTTGGCCTGTTAACTAGTGGGCCTAGTGCTTGGCTGGTTAGCTAGTGGGCCTAGTGCTTGGCTGGTTAGCTAGTGGGCCTAGTGCTTGGCTGGTTAGCTAGTGGGCCTAGTGCTTGGCTGGTTAGCTAGTGGGCCTAGTGCTTGGCTGGTTAGCTAGTGGGCCTAGTGCTTGGGTGGTTAGCTAGTGGGCCTAGTGCTTGGGTGGTTAGCTAGTGGGCCTAGTGCTTGGGTGGTTAACTCGTGGGCAGAGTGCTTGGCTGGTTAGCTAGTGGGCCTAGTGCTTGGCTGGTTAGCTAGTGGGCCTAGTGCTTGGCTGGTTAGCTAGTGGGGCCTAGTGCTTGGCTGGTTAGCTAGTGGGCCTAGTGCTTGGGTGGTTAGCTAGTGGGCCTAGTGCTTGGGTGGTTAGCTAGTGGGCCTAGTGCTTGGGTGGTTAACTCGTGGGCAGAGTGCTTGGCTGGTTAGCTAGTGGGCCTAGTGCTTGGCTGGTTAGCTAGTGGGCCTAGTGCTTGGGTGGTTAACTCGTGGGCAGAGAGCTTGGCTGGTTAACTAGGGGGCCTAGTGCTTGGGTAGTTAACTCGTGGGCAGAGTGCTTGGCTGGTTAGCTAGTGGGCCTAGTGCTTCGGTGGTTAACTCGTGGGCAGAGAGCTTGGCTGGTTAACTAGTGGGCCTAGTGCTTCGGTGGTTAACTCGTGGGCAGAGAGCTTGGCTGGTTAACTAGTGGGCCTAGTGCTTGGGTGGTTAACTCGTGGGCAGAGTGCTTGGCTGGTTAGCTAGTGGGCCTAGTGCTTGGCTGGTTAGCTAGTGGGCCTAGTGCTTGGCTGGTTAGCTAGTGGGCCTAGTGCTTGGCTGGTTAGCTAGTGGGCCTAGTGCTTGGGTGGTTAGCTAGTGGGCCTAGTGCTTGGGTGGTTAGCTAGTGGGCCTAGTGCTTGGGTGGTTAACTCGTGGGCAGAGTGCTTGGCTGGTTAGCTAGTGGGCCTAGTGCTTGGCTGGTTAGCTAGTGGGCCTAGTGCTTGGGTGGTTAACTCGTGGGCAGAGAGCTTGGCTGGTTAACTAGGGGGCCTAGTGCTTGGGTAGTTAACTCGTGGGCAGAGTGCTTGGCTGGTTAGCTAGTGGGCCTAGTGCTTCGGTGGTTAACTCGTGGGCAGAGAGCTTGGCTGGTTAACTAGTGGGCCTAGTGCTTCGGTGGTTAACTCGTGGGCAGAGAGCTTGGCTGGTTAACTAGTGGGCCTAGTGCTTGGCTGGTTAGCTAGTGGGCCTAGTGCTTGGCTGGTTAACTCGTGGGCAGAGAGCTTGGCTGGTTAACTAGCGGGCACAGCCCTTGGCTGGTGAGTTGGTTGGTCTGTGTGGCTCTTTGGTTAGTTGACTGACTGCACCATCAACACAGCTCCCTCCAGGTAACCACTAATGCACGAGGACTCTAACACGCGAGCTGCCGTTGGGGATGTGCGTCGCATCTGGTTTCACGCACAGGGAAGCCATAAGAAGCCAAAGCAAAATATGACACGACAAAAGTTTGTAATTTGTAATCTCTGTCGACGTATGCGGGAGAGACAGGAAAAAGATCGAGATAATGTTTTATGGTCCGGGAGCGCATTGGCTTGTTTCTCCCGTCCTCCCGAAGAGGGAGAGAGAGAGAGAGAGAGAGAGAGAGAGAGAGAAGGGGAGGCGAAGGAAAGACAGATGTTGTTTAAAAAGCGTAATCCGCGGCTCTGTGATGGGGTATGTGGCTCTGCTGTGTGTCTCCGCTCAGGCCGTTACCGCGCATGGCAGCTTCATTGAGGCTCAGCGGCAGACATGTTGTTTTTATTTGGTTTTACTCTTTTGCCGGAGAACTTAATTTTTTTTTACACTGGAGACTGAAATAAAGAAAGAAGGAAAGAAAGAAACCGCTCCATTGTTATCTATTGTTTTACTGTGATGTGAAAGAAAGTAAAATATTATTTTATTATCATCATGATAGTTACAAAACATATTTTATACACATGTAAGATGAGATATATACAAAAAGGCTCATTTATTCTTCCACTACAGGACATGTAGTCATAGAAATGTTTTCAAAATGTGAAATTTTGTCTTTCATTTATTGAGCAACAAGCAACACAAGATATTAAATACATTCAACGACGTGTCCTCCTAAGAAATGTGTTTTCCGACAAACGTCCATCTACAAAATAAGACAAAGATCGTGGTTTTGGAGAGAATAACCACAGAAGTGACTTCAAGTTTCACACAAGACACAAACCCGGGTCTCCTGGGTGAAAGTCAAGTGTTTGTCTGACCCGTTCGTCTCCTCCGTCGACCAGCCCAAATGGAGACTTTGGAGATCTTAATAATAATAATAATAATAATACATTTTATTTGAATAGCGCTTTACAAGGTACTCAAGGCACTTTACGTGGTAAAAACAAACAAAAGAAGCAACGATAATAATATTAACAACAATAATTATAGTTCCTCGTTCGTGATTACGTGGATTACACATGACTTGATTTTGTGGGATGTGTATATTTATATATATATATATATATATATATATATATATATATATATATATATATATATATGTATATATATATATGAATTACAGTGCATTACTTTTTGTATAGGTACAAATTGTATACGAGAACAGCCTGCATGCAACATCTATAAGGCAAAGAGTAACAAGAAATATTAAATACCTTCATGTATACAATCCTTGTGTGTATATATATATATATATATATACAGACATATATGCAAAAACATACGCAGATATAAAAAAAATAAGTTTCAAAAAACACCTTCTGAGGATCACTGATAAAAAACTATTCATACTTTTTGCTCTTATATTATGATCTTTTGTCATTATTATTGATTTTCATTGTTTTTATTCATTCTCGGGTCTCAATCTTAATGTGACTTTCTGATTAAATAAAGGTTTATATAACACACATTAAACTACTTACTTCTTACTCCGAGTGAGAGGATTTGGGGCGTTGGAGAGAGAACAATACAGCCATTTATTTCATAAAAAATACATTTTTAGTTCAGATTTATATTTTGCCTTTTCTTTGTCAACTGCCTCATTATTGAAGGAGTTTTTAATCTATATTTGCTGCTTCTTCACAGCTGACTTAAAGGAGACTCACGAGCAGCTACGGCTCATCCCGGTAAGCCCGACTTTCACGGATCATCGACCGCCTCTTCAACTGATCCAACATCAGTCGTGAGGTTTTACGGGTCGGTCGCTGTCAATCGCCACCATGTAGCTTTAGCTGCTCCACGTTAGCGCCACAGAGAAGCTAACGCTAATGCTAATGCACGCAGAGAGGTTGATGCGCCGTGACGGGGGATTAGATTATTACAGATGGCCTTTTGAAATCATTCCGCCGAGGGAAATAGTTTATTTTACCAAAAGTACATTCACAACACACACAAAAAACATAAATGTACAAAACAAATACGGCCAAAATATGATACAGTATGCAAGATCATCATGCATCAACTTTGAGATCATCTTGATGTTGATCATTAAACTATCAAACAACCAATCACTCCCACACAGAGTAATCAATATACAAATTTAGCAAAGATTACATTGAAATTTCACGAAATCTTACCCTAAAATCCTTCATAAACCTTCAAAAAGACCACAACTGCTATATAATCATACGTGCATTCATTGTATTTCTGTATAACACCGCCCTTTATTTCTTTTGCAGTCTCTAAGTCGACGGCTAATGAAGCCTTTTATGTTTAAAGCTCCCGCTTATTGGAATAATCTACCTGCCAAAAAATTACTATTATCATGAGATCAGATATACACCTCTATAATTACGTTTTATAATTGTATTACTTCATGCTACTTTTCCAAAGAACTAACAAATGAACGATGCATTTAAAAAAAATGTCTTTATCATCTAAATTCTCTTTTGGCCATTGTTGTTTTTGGCAAATTGTAAATTGCATTAGTTTGTTTTTTTCCCGCCGTCTACCTGCACGTGTACACGCTATTTAACAAACGTATACGCAGGAAGCCGAAATCCCCCAAAAAGTACGGAAGTATTTAATTACAATATCTTTTTAATGAGCGTCCTCAAATCCGGCAGCACTGTTGTCAGACACATTGTCAGTCACTGTTGCCATTGATCAACCCATTCACGCATTAATCTTCCCATTCTCCAGCGAGTGTTTGTTCAGACCGAGCGCAGGATGAAGGTGTGTGTCGTCTGGGGTGTCGTTTCCTGTCCCATTGTCTGCCCGTCACGCCGCCAAATGGTGGGAACTTTTTTCGCCCCAGCGCTCGCTCGTCCTTTTCACGGGAATGTTTGTCTGCGTTTCTGTGTGTGTGTGTCTGACTGGCGGTTAACTAGTCGCTGCTCGCCTCGCGGCTACATCTGAGGTTGGGTAGGTGTGTGCACGCGAGTGTGTGAGTGTGTGTGTGTGAGTGTGTGTGTGTGTGTGTGTGTGTGTGTGTGTGTGTGTGTGTGTGAAGTCTCGGAGCGTAAATCAAGATTTTAATCCAGAGATGAAAGAAGGGATGCCCTTACCTGTCTTTTAATTACAGTGTTTGTTTGTGGGCGAAGGAGTCGGGAGGGAAGCGCTCGGATGCTAATGTAGCGTAGCCGCCGCTCTTCTTACCCGGGGAAACCGAGGCTCATGCTTAATTCATCTTTTACATCCCAGGTGAGGGAGTGAGGGGGAGGCTAGAGGGGGAGGGGGGGGGTGGGGGGGGGGGAGGGATTGCCACACAGTGTCGAAGGTACAAGAGAGAGAGAGAGAGGCTGGAGGCAGACAGGTTAATCCTCACCAGGCCACCAATTACAGACTTCCATCTCCCATCCTCCACCCCCCCCCCCCCACCCCCCACCCCCCCCCCTTCCTCCCCAGTGTAATCCTTATGACTCACCCTCGCGCTCCCTCCCCTCCACCGGACCTTTTTTCATCGTCTCTCTCTCCGGCGTCACTCAGAGGAATGGCTCGTTATTGGTTGAGTCCAAAGAGACAAACGACGAAGTGACTTAAGGGGACGACAACGACAATTAAGAAGTTCGCTTAACGGGGGTCGCGGCATAATCCACTACACGAGTGACATACAAAAAAAAAGATTTTCTTTACCTCTTTTTTTTTTTATGCGGCGCTCAATTGCCGAATATCTTTTCATCTTTTCAAACTGGGCCGCTTCGACTAAATTTTGTCGGAAAAAAGGCCCCGATTAGCCACTTAGGACACAGAAACACTGGAAAATAACTATTTTTTTCTAGTTAATTGAAATGTTAATTAAGTAAAAATATCTTCTGCCTCGTGTTTAAAGTCTCCTTTTGACTTTTTGTTAATATTAAATCTTTCCCTTTTGATAATTAAAGTTGCATCGTGATCTAGTTGCAAACGCTCAAAAAAAAACACGCAGAATTCCTCGTCAGTGAACGCGTCACAGAGTTCCGTATTAAAACGCTATACATAAACTACATGTGTGGTTTATCAGGGAGTAAATGAGCTGATGAACAAATGATGTTCTTGTTGTAATCGGAATTAATTTCAGACGACTCGTGAAAACAATGTGGACCAGCACACACACACACACACACACACACACACACACACACACATGCACACACATGCACACACAATGTGAAACAATGTGTAGAGCAGAGCAGAGATAGACTGAGCTTTGATCTGAGGCAGAATATGTCTAATCCTTTAATGGGGATGCTGCCACGGAGGACCATCTGTTACACACACACACACACACACACACACACGCACACACACACACACACACGGCCTGAGAGAACAAAATGTTTAGCGAAGAGAAAAACAAACTCTTTGTTGTTTGTGTATTCTCTCATCAATTAACAACTAACTTCAACAGTATCATATTTCCTCATGCGGTTAAAAAAAAAAAAATCTTCTAAATCCTTCAAGTTTATGCATCTTTTAAATCCAAAAGCAACTTTCCCATTTTGAGTTGCTGTCTGTTGTTCATCGCCGTCGCGTTATTCATTATTTTTAAGTTAATCGTATCCAGCTGCGACATGTGTGTGCGTTCTGGGCCGTGCGTTGATTTGTGCGTCTGCCTTCTCACTGTTTTGGCCACTCGGGTGAAAACGAACCTCGTTTGATTCTGCGAGGCCCCGTGAAGTTCAGCCAAATGAGACGCAGGCTGCAAAACACAGTGAGCTCTGGCTTTGTGCGCAGACCCGACAGCCAGCGGTCGCACTCTGGGTTTTACCGCGTGGCCAAGTCTGCCTGCCAGACGCTGATGAGGGGCAAACGGCATCTCGGGATCCGGTCCCGATGGAGTACTACGGCGAGCGTCGGTGTGACTTCATTGTTTGACACGTGCACGTTAGTGTTTTTATTTTTTATTTATTCAAATGCAAGGAAAAGCAAAAACTCACGATTGTTAGAGCGGGATTGGAGTCGGCGACTCGATGCCATCGGCCTGTGATGGTTAAAGGGTTCGGCTGCCGGGGCGCCACATGAACCTCTTTATGTTGGAAACCACAGACTGTGTAAGAAGTGGAGAAAGTCATCGGGGACCTCACACGTCGGTGTTACCATATCTGGAATGTGGAAGAGTGACATATACGTCTCGGGTAAGCGACCTGTCAATCCACTTGTAGCCCCGCCCTAAAGCATCCCCTGCTTTATGGTCTGTTTGACTCCAAAAGGGCCATCATGTACTAAATGAACATCACGCTGAATTGAAGAAGACTTGAAACTAGAGATTGAGACCAAAAACTAATGTTTACAATGTTTACTGAGGGAATAAATCAAGAGGAGTAGAGTCATTTATATAGACTTGTATACAACCAGAGGAGTCGCCCCCCCTGGTGGTCAGGAGAGAGAATGCAGCTTTAACACATGAAGCATAGACTTCTATACAACCAGAGGAGTCGCCTCCCTGGTGGTCAGGAGAGAGAATGCAGCTTTAACACATGAAGCATAGACTTCTATACAACCAGAGGAGTCGCCCCCCCTGGTGGTCAGGAGAGAGAATGCAGCTTTAACACATGAAGCATAGACTTCTATACAACCAGAGGAGTCGCCTCCCTGGTGGTCAGGAGAGAGAATGCAGCTTTAACACATGAAGCATAGACTTCTATACAACCAGAGGAGTCGCCCCCCCTGGTGGTCAGGAGAGAGAATGCAGCTTTAACACATGAAGCATAGACTTCTATACAACCAGAGGAGTCGCCCCCCCCCTGGTGGTCAGGAGAGAGAATGCAGCTTTAACACATGAAGCATAGACTTCTATACAACCAGAGGAGTCGCCCCCTGGTGGTCAGTGGAGAGAATCCAGCTGTTAAGATTGGCTCATCAGAACCGGAGGTTGAAACGAAGGTCTGAAGCGGATCCAAACCTAACACGTTAGAACAGAACTGGAAAGAGCAGTCCCTTCTTTCGGAGGGCTTTAGTCTGCAGATGTCGTGGCAGACCCCCTACGCAGCCCCAATTAGGCCGCTGCTCCTTGGGTTTAGAGGACCTAAGGGAGGGCCTCGCCCTGGAGACACCCCCCCACCCCCACCCCTCGCTGCCTAAATCCCTGTGCAGGGATTAAAGATGGCTGGGCTGCAGAAAAAAGATCATTCACAAAGCCTCTTGTCCTTTTTTGATCTCGTGTGAGAGAGCGTAGGTGTGGGGTTAGTGGAGGTACACTGTACTTTGAGCGCGTGCACGAGTGTGCACGAGTGTGCACGAGTGCGAGTATATCTGTTTGTATATTCCCATGTCTGCTGACATGTATTGCTTTTTAAAACCGTGTGGCAGTGCGCGCGTGTGTGTGTGTGTGTGTGTGTGGGTGTGTGTATAAGTGTGTGTGAGGTATTAGTGTCGGAGGCACTAAAATGGCCGCCTTCCCGGCTCGTACCACACTCAGCGCATCTCGAAAACGTCCCTCCAGGAGGAAGATGGGTGACACCTCCAGGAGGAAGAGGCCTTCACCTCCAGGAGGAAGAGGCCTTCACCTCCAGGAGGAAGATGGGTGACACCTCCAGGAGGAAGAGACCTTCACCTCCAGGAGGAAGATGGGTGACACCTCCAGGAGGAAGATGCCGACACCTCCAGGAGGAAGAGACCTTCACCTCCAGGAGGAAGATGGGTGACACCTCCAGGAGGAAGATGGGTGACACCTCCAGGAGGAAGATGCCGACACCTCCAGGAGGAAGAGGCCTTCACCTCCAGGAGGAAGATGGGTGACACCTCCGGGAGGAAGAGGCCTTCACCTCCAGGAGGAAGAGACCTTCACCTCCAGGAGGAAGATGGGTGACACCTCCAGGAGGAAGATGGGTGACACCTCCAGGAGGAAGATGCCGACACCTCCAGGAGGAAGAGGCCTTCACCTCCAGGAAGAAGATGACCGACACCTCCAGGAGGAAGATGGCTGACAACTCCAGGAGGAAGATGACCGACACCTCCAGGAGGAAGATGACCGACACTTCCAGGAGGAAGAGGCCTTCACCTCCAGGAGGAAGATGAGTGACACCTCCAGGAGGAAGAGGCCTTCACCTCCAGGAGGAAGAGACCTTCACCTCCAGGAGGAAGATGGGTGACACCTCCAGGAGGAAGATGGGTGACACCTCCAGGAGGAAGATGCCGACACCTCCAGGAGGAAGAGGCCTTCACCTCCAGGAAGAAGATGACCGACACCTCCAGGAGGAAGATGGCTGACAACTCCAGGAGGAAGATGACCGACACCTCCAGGAGGAAGATGACCGACACTTCCAGGAGGAAGAGGCCTTCACCTCCAGGAGGAAGAGGCCTTCACCTCTAGGAGGAAGATGACCGACACCTCTAGGAGGAAGAGGCCTTCACCTTCAGGAAGAAGAGGCCTTCGTCTCCAGGAAGAAGAGGCCTTCGCCTCCAGGTGGAAGAGGCCTTCGCCTCCAGGTGGAAGAGGCCTTCGCCTCCAGGTGGAAGAGGCCTTCACCTCCAGGAAGAAGAGGCCTTCACCTCTAGGAGGAAGAGGCCTTCGCCTCCAGGTGGAAGAGGCCTTCGCCTCCAGGTGGAAGAGGCCTTCACCTCCAGGAAGAAGAGGCCTTCGCCTCCAGGAGGAAGAGGCCTTCACCTCCAGGAGGAAGAGACCTTCACCTCCAGGAGGAAGAGACCTTCACCTCCAGGAGGAAGAGGCCTTCACCTCCAGGAAGAAGAGGCAAGAAATTTAAACTCTTAACTGGATATAAATTATATTGTTGTGGTTATTAACATTAACACACGATTTTTTTTGTCTCGTCCTCGGCGCTGTGGGAGCAGCTTTCCATCTCTAGCGACAACACGTGCACTTTCATTTTGCTCTTGATTCATATCTCCTTTAAATATTATAAATGTTAAATAAATACCTCTCTTTCTCTCTCTCTCTCTTTCTCACTCTCTCTCAGGTTCAATCCAATCTTCTACTGCTCTCAGCCCGTTTGTATTGGCACACTGTTGGAGCGGCCTCAAGACCTGACACACACACACACACACACACACACACACACACACACACTGACGCTAGTTAGACACTGGCAGGAAAAAAAAAAGAGAAAGAACTGAGGTAGCGAAAGGGGGGAAGGAAAGAAAGAAAGAGAGAGAGAAAGAAAATAAAACCCATCCCTGAGGTTGCTTGTAAATTGTGCTGGAATGTCGACGCAGCCAATCGAACAGCAGGAGACGGGGGTGTGGGTGTGGGGGGTGGGGGGATCGAGAGGGGCGTGTGCGTACAGCAATGATGATGCTAATGCAGCCAATTAGAGCTCCCCCCCACACACACACACACACACACACACACACACAATGTCAATGGCAACATTTATCCCCCAATAAAACAGACATGATCTCAGGAGCCTGCCAGGCTTTACGTTCCTGCACATTCGGGTTGATTGTACAGTTCTGTGCCTGGAAGCACTTCGAGGGATGATTACTGAGCTTGTGTTACATGTTTAAAGGGGGGGGGGGTGTTGTGTTTTATTTTAGGGGGTCTTTCCTTTGCAAGTTGCGAGATTCTCGACTGAAATATTAAGAATAAACACGCTGGGAGGGGGGGGTCAAGATAAGAGGAAGGTGAAGTAGATCAGGACACACACACATTTAAAATGACAACACTATACTAATTAAAGTAATACAAAATAAACCTCTTTACAATTCAGGCGTATTACGTTTTTTATATGGTTTCATAATTACAATATCTTGACGAGCGTATTATTTCTGAGGTTGAATGCTCTCGTTGTAAGTCATGTAAATATGATGTCATTTCTTGGTTCACAAATATACCAGATTTGCATGGGCCAGAGCAGATGTTATATATTTCATCATTATCATATATTGTGGAAGACATGGGTCAGATATATAATGTGTATTTGTTAGTCTTGTAATTAGTCTTTTGAGGATTTTTGTGTGTTTTTAGCTCTATTATTTGTCCTCGTTCCATGAAGGAGGAACTCGCTGTAATCCAGAGGTTTTAACACCTGGATCTTCAGCCTTCAGCTTCCAACAACATCCTGCAGATGAGTCCGGACTCATTTCAGGAATCACGGGCGTTGTTTCCTCCGGTTTAGTCGAGGAATCCGACTTCTTCGGCTCAGCCCGGTTATAAAGAAATTTGATATTAAAAAAAAGGGACACTTTCCCGCATGCCTACTGCGCGGTTAATAACGCCTTTTAATGCCTTTAACACACGAATGAGTCAGAATGCTAAACATTAAAGTGAGTAATGGGTCGTTATCCAGCAGCGTTTAGATGCCCGCCAGCATGGAACGTATGGAAATGTTGCAGCTAAAGAAAAATGAATGCATCGAAAGAGCGTTATGCTGTGAGCCGCCCACGGTCTCATAAGATCTCATAAGATCTCATAAGGTCTCATAAGGTCTCATAAGATCTCATAAGATCTCATAAGGTCTCATAAGGTCTCATAAAGTCGGTTGAATTTTCAACGTGCTCCGTACCTGACTTTTCAGTGTCTTGCATGTTTCCACAAGGGCGTTTCTTTTTTTAACCCACAATGCACCACATGCGGAAAAAACATGCAGACGTAATGCGCTTACCTTGCACACACACAAAAAAAGAGCAAGATTACGCAACACTGACATTACACAGCGGCGTGCTCCACCTCTTTATTTCTGTATTCACGGCCTTTTTTTTTTTTATTTTTTTTTTTTAAAAGCTTGAATGTGCATTTAAAGCGTAAGCTTGCAAAGTCAAATGTTTACGCTGATCTCATGGGAATGTATTAGTAATCTAAAATAAATATCCACTCTTTTGGCATTACGGTATGGAAGACTTAATAAGTCAAAAAACAATAATAAGGCATTTAAGCATCTATACGCTTACCGGAAACAAACACAACCCTGACTCAATATTCAGAGCATTAAAAAATACATAATCATATTATTGATATTACACAATCATGGTTCCAGCACCAGGCCCTCGGTCCTCTGGAGATATTCAACATATGAAGTGGTGTTTTGTTTTTTTTACGGTTATGCTCATCGTACCTTTTTCCATCTCTCGTCCCACTTCCTGTTCTCCGTGACCTTTGAGCTTTTTCCGTTTTATTCTGCACATCCACGCTCCCTTCAGACGGGAGCAGCGCCACTTAGCAGCTCGGTTATCTCCCTGAGACAATGCCTCATCACTGGATTAGACCTTAATTGGCTGCATTAGTCCCCCCCCCCCCCCCCCCCCCCCCTCCCCCTGGCTCTGCAGCAGCTGTGCTCCCCCAAAACTAACCTGCATGTTCTTCTTCTCATAATGCATCTATTCATATATTTCCGTCCACATTTTACAGCCCTGCCTAATTTCACATAGTGCTCAATTGTGCCCCTTAAATCTCCACCTCGAAATGTTCTCTCGACTCAGGGGGGAAACTCAACAGGATTTTGGCCACGGCCGCAAAAAAAAAAAAAAAACGGTTTATGTGCACGGCGGTTTGTTTGTTTTTTGAAGCTGGGAAAAAACTTCTTTTTTTTTAATACCCTCGCATTAAAAAGAAGAAGAAGAAAAGAAGAAGAAAAAAGAAAAAAGGTGAGCAAGTTCAAGAGCGCAAACAAACTCCCACGGAACACATCCGGGCCCTTTTTTTTTCACGTGGAGAGGCTTCACGCGCGTATTCATGGCGTCCTCCGAGGAGCTTTACCTTCCCCTGCAGGATCTCACGCACACACGTCGCATGGGAGTATGATCGTTATGATTGATAACTCATTAAACAATAGAGAAGGATCCAGACTGAGGCTGTAATGCAGTAAAGGCTTTCAGCTCATGCGAGGCCCGATGTGAGGCCCTGCGGGGCCGAGCCACACATCTGCTGCACAAGCCTCCCTATCGAAACCAGGCATGGCTTTACAGTGTGTGTGTGTGTGTGTGTGTGTGTGTGTGTGTGTGTGTGTTGGGCTTATAGCTCTACTGGCCCATGCAACAGCCTCCCAGGTTTTTATAGGACAGTCAGGACTCCATTATAAAAAAATTAAAAAAAATGCTTCAGCATCCCTTTAAGACTCCGCATTACGTCATTTAAATTCTCCTTTTTTTTCTATTCATATTTTATTTGTTCATCGTTTGTTTTTCTCTCTCCTGATTTGCCTCTGCGAGGCGTTTTGTGGAACCCTTGGGGGTTTCGAAATGTCTCCCCCATAAAAAAAAAATCATGTTTCTGAGCAATTACGTGCATGCCTTTTATATATTTATAAAAAGGTCGAACCTATTTTTTTAATTGCCAATGGATTAATACGAACAATGGACAAAAGAAAAGACACGCGATATAAAAAGAAAAAGAAAAGACGATATAACCAGTACGAAACAATATTACATTTCATTTATATTTAGACATGTTTTTTCCAGTATTTCACATTTTAATACATGTTACAAAAATATTGAGATTAATTAATATTATTTATGTAATTAATAAAATGTAAATGCATTACATATTTTTTCAAGCTAAATTGACGAATCGTATTAATTAAAGCGACGACATGAGCAGACAAGCGTTCACGTCCATTGATTCAGAGCTTAAATATTAAATATTAAACATTATTCGGTCGCCAGATATTGAAGCCGCCGCACGCGCACACACGCACATACACACACACACGCACGCACACACACACGCACACACACACAGTCTATCTCCCGTTCTGAAGGCCGTGACCTTTTGCATTTCTGATATGTTTCACTCTTTTTTTATCTTCTTCCTTTTTCCATGGCATCTCTCTCTCTCTCTCTCCCTCTTTCTCTCTCTCTCTCTCTCCCTCTTTCTCTCTCTCTCTCCCTCTTTCTCTGTTTGTTTTTGGTCTTTTCTTTTTTTGGGGGTCATTTCTTTCTCCTCCAGAAAGCATCGAGACTTCTGTTAAAGAAACAAGAAGTTACCGTTGCTTATACTTTTATTTTTAATATCTTGGAAAACGTCCCATATCTTTCTTGTGTCCAGAAATAGATGGACTTGTTTTTCTTTCTTTTCTTTTTTTTTTACGGCAACAACGGAAATAATAATAAATAATAAATAATACCGTTTTGTTTTTTTCTCTGCAGGCGGAGGAGCAAAACGCATTTTAAATAACTTCAGGAATCTTCGTGTCTAAGAGGCTCAAGTGTGGAACAATAAGGAGTAAGACCCCCTTTCCTCAGGGGGCAGGAATACAAAGAAAGAGCCGGACTCCCCTGTAACACGCACACGCACGCACACACACACTTTTTCAGAAGAGCCCCTTTTTAATATATATTATTTATTTCATCGTGGATATTTAATTTTCGTTTTCGAATTAAATTTTTATATATTCTCCAACTCCTTTTAAAGTTCTGTATTAATTTGATAATACAAAACATGTAAAAAAAAAAGAAGAAAGAATACAAATAAAAAACAACTAATAATAATACAAATAAAAACTAACACCACAAATAACAATGTATTTTGTTCCATTCTTATATTTTTATAATAATAGTAGTATAACAATAATCATATTATTATAGCAATAATAAGGATGTAATGATAATAATAATAATAATAATAATAATAATAATAATGTATTTTACAGGCCTCGTCTAATATTTTCCAGATAATAAATCTGTCTGATCATATTTTATTTTTTACACTTCCGCTGTTTCTCTTCGTGATTTCATATTTCACATCATGTTGCTTTCTAAATCTGCAAACGCGTTTATTTATTTTATTTATTAAGTAACTCGTCTTCGGATAATTCCGTTTTAATGTAAATATTTTGGCCTAATAAAGACTCAACGTGTGTCTATATTCATCCTCTTGAATTCCTCTTTTTTTCTGTCTGTTTTTATTTTATAAACTCCTTTTTTCTTGTTCACGCTGTGACTGTGTTTCACTCGAAGCCCCTGAACGCCTCCAAACACGGAGGTCTTGTCCGGTTCACCGGGACGCCGCTCGGGCCTTCACGGGAAATGAACAGCCAGAAAGTAAATAAACGTCTTTGTCAAATAAAAACCCGCTCAGTTCTTTTTTTGTTCTTCTTTTTTTTTTTAAATTAAAAGCAAATGAGCTCGTAAGTTTGTTTAATTCAATGCGCGGCGTCGCGTGTGGCTTTTTAAAAGGACGTGAACGAGCCTCCAGTAGCTTCCAGTTAAATACGTGCACCGTGCACACGGTGGCCCAATTAACGGGCTGTGGGCGGACTGCATGTCGGGAAACACATAACAGAACATCAAGTGGAACTTTTACAATTTTACATTTAAATATTCCTCCATATAGTTTAATTAAACTCTTTTTAACTCCTTAATCCTTTTTTAAAAAAAACACACCCAGATGTTTTCATTTGGAATTAATATAATACATAAAATGTATATATATATATATATATATATATATATATATATATATATTATGTATTACTTATTTATTAATTACATTATTTATTTATTTATTTATTACATTATATATATATATATATATATATATATATATATATATATATATATATATATTTGTATATACATTTTATTTATTACGTTAATTCAAAATGAAACGTTGCTGGTGTGTGTTTTTAATCTGAACAGGATTAAGGAGTTAAAAAGAGTTTAATTAAACTCTATGGAGGAATATTTAAATGTAAAATTGTAAAAAGTTCCACTTGATTTCCTGTTATAGTTTGCAATAAAAAGATTAATTATTCACGAGAAGGTCAAATTGGACCCAATCCGACGTCTGCTGGTGCGCGAGCGTCAAACCCTCCTGCGGGTCACGTGACTTTGTCTCCTGCTTCCAGATCCCACTGATATTCTCCTCTTTTCATTCGAGTTTAGCACTTTAGTTTGTTTCTTTCAAGGCCTTTAACTTATTCTCCTTTCCTTTAAATGTGCATTATTATTATTAATATTATTATTTTGTGACCAAATGGCGTGTTTTTGGTCGAGGCCTAAAGGTCAGCTGCTAGTTTTCCTTTCAAAGCATCTCTGACTGCAGCTTTGTGGCCAAAAGCTAACAAATAAAGCTCTAAACTCCCCTTGAAATAACGGGGACTATTTTACATCGAGCCTCTGAACACCCTCTTTCCTTCTGGGGGGGCTTAAGTGCTCTCTGTCTGTAATAACGTTGTATACAGCGCGTGTGTACACCCCGTAAGCTACAACAAGGTGATAATAAACCGGCGGCTAACTGCTCACGGTGGAGCTAAAGCCCGGCAGAATTAGCACCGGGCCCCGTACGCTTCACGAGGGCCCCCGTCAAGAGGGTTTGA
Organism: Cyclopterus lumpus; assembly: GCF_009769545.1. Lineage (NCBI taxonomy): Eukaryota > Metazoa > Chordata > Actinopteri > Perciformes > Cyclopteridae > Cyclopterus > Cyclopterus lumpus. The sequence goes on along the minus strand of NC_046979.1, from coordinate 2,912,343 downwards.
TTTAGCTTCGCTGTGGTCGGTTTAATCACAAAACCAGACAATTTTAATCAAATTCCTGGACTTGTTGTAGCGGGGGGAGTTCACCGTAATGGAGCGGCGTGGGATTTCACTGTCATCGAGAAGGAACCCCCAAAAAAAAAGGGCCTCTGATTGATGCCGGAGAATTTATTTCTTTTAAATTCACTCTCCGTTTATTTATTTCCCTTCAGTTTGCTCTCTTTGTTTTTCAGTCTGCAATTTAACTGCTTGTTTTTGTTGTTGTTTTTTTTTTTTTTAAATCTCCTAAATAGACAAATATAACATTGTGACCAAACAGATTATTTTGTCATCAAATTTAGGCCAATAATAATAATAATGTTTGAATTTAAGAACACTTGGAGGACATGAACTCACCAGCAGTGTGTTTATTTTTAAAGATATTTCATAAATATTTATGTTCCCTCACAGACAAAAAACAAAAGATTTAGCCTTAAAAAAAAAAGGGGGAATATTAAAAATAAAAATACACACCAGTCTATATTGTGTGCTAGTTTCAGAGATATCAGCCTTCTCTCCAATGTCATGAGGTTATAGAACAAAAAAAAAGGGACTATTTTCTTTAAACTCTGCAACTCACACCGACACAATCTTGATTGACAGGTGAAAGGACTTCTTTTTTTTTTGTATTTTTGGGGGTGAACTGTCATATTTGACACGTCCTCTTTCGGGTCCAGAGCCGGTGTTTGATCCCCTGATAACTCATCCAGCCCCTCAATGGGCTCAATGCGTCCTGTGATCTATATCTCGGCTTTTTGGAATACCACCTAAAATAAAACTCATCTAATAAGCACTAAAACTAAGAGTTATTGACAAAACTAAAACCTCTTCCCACCTGGCCGTCCACACGCAGCTCAGTGTCCGTCCTCTGGGCCCAGAGCCAGCGCTTGAACCCCCCTCTCGTCCCGTCCTCAATGGCCTGTGCAAGTGCTTTTTTTTTTCTTCATCGGGCCTCAAATGCCCTTCATGCACGAGTATCGTCGATAACGTGCACGCGAACACGAGGCGCGTGTGAACGTGTCGTCTCCTTCCGGGTTCGGACATGTTTGTTTTGACTCGTCCACCTGTCACGTTCAGCTCGCGGAGATTAGCGCGTGAACCCTGCTGTTAGATTGTGTGTTATTATTATTTGTATGTTATTTATTCTTGTCAATCATTCAGTGAGGCATTTCACGTTTCTCCTTAAGGTAATTATTCTGGATTTATATTTGTTTTGTAATGTTACACATGCTGTTTCTGAAGCTCCTCCATAACTAATAACTAAAAACCAATAAGCAAAGAAAATTAAATACAAATAAATTGTACGAGAAAAAAAAACATATTTGGTGCTCAACATGATTTTTAGTTATTATTTTCTTCACACTTATTTTTCCTATTTCATCCACTTTTATGTTTTTTTTTTTAAAAGGCAGAGATATTGTGTCTTATGCTTTGATTTTCTCTGTATTTTTGTATAAGTTCATGTAGTTTTTTTACTCCTGATGTCAAGTTGCACAATTAGTTTATAAAAACACAGGATTTATTTTAACCATGCAGTGTTTTTGTTGTTATTTTCTCGCAAAGGACATTAAAATAATATCTGAATATCATATTGTAAAATAATTTAAAAGCACAGGGAACTTAAAAATATTTCTTTCCACAAACGAACCATCGTGAACTTCACGGAAACCAAAAAGAGTCGCTCCAACACCAATATTTTAAAGAAAAAGCACAAAAACAAACACACATTTCACATCATTTACACACGGAAAAAACAAAAACATGTATGCACGTGATGCGCGTAGTTTTCTATAAATTATAAATTATACATTATAACTGACTCAGACATGCAATTTGTAAGAAATCTACAAAACAAACCAACAATTTAAAAAAAAAAACCTTTTACATCATGTGATGAAGGCTCATGTATGAACATGTGGTTTTCAGACATGTATAAAAATACTTTTTCTTTCCTTTGAGCTGAACTCACAGTTTACAGTGAAGGAATAAATCTCGTGTAAGTATACGTTATTAATGTTTTTGATGCAGTTTTTCTTTTTTCTCACAGCGGTAACGATCGTGAATACAGTCGCGAGGGCTTACAGTATAATTTGTAAATTGTTGTTGACATTTCGACAAAGCAAAATGTCACTCTTTGAAATTTTGCAGAGTGTGCGCAAATACACCCTTGCGTGATTTAGGAGGACCCAAAAAAAAAAAATAAAAAAAAAAATAAGACAGATTGGGCGTCGAAGGGTGTTTTTTTCCCCATCTCATCTTAAATCCCCTGGCGGCTCTGAAGCGGCTCTGAAGCCCAGAAGAAGCGTCTCTCTCCGCCTGCTGCTAGTCCTGCAGAGGCCTCCGGTCCTCCGCCAGACACAGAGGCACTTTCTCAGGGCTGCTCTGCTGTTCCGTGATAATGATAAGGCCTTAAATCCCTCTGTAGATTTGACCTTTGGCCCCTCCCCCTTTTATTTTTAAACTGTCTTCAGCGCGTTCGGGAGTTGCGATCCGGCCGGTGCTGGGAGGATTAGGTGTGTGTTTGGGCAGAGGTGACTCCGGGAGCCCCCCTCTGTTTGGCTTGGCAGCCCCGCAACCGCCACACAGCTGCCGGCAGAATCCCTGCTTGATCTACCAGATACCCAAAATCATTATGGGCTGTTTGTTATGGGGGGAGAGAAAAAGTGTGAAGCAAAAAAATAAATAAAAGAGAGAGAGAGAGTTTACTTTTGTTTGAGGGAGACTTTAAGGGTTTGAAGTTTGGTCGCTCGGTCATGTTTCAAACTTGACCGAGAAGTTTTCGTTCGACTTTAATCTCTTATCAGCGGCCGAGTCTTTAAAACATCTGGAACATGCAGGATGGTATGAACGTGTCTTTACAACATCTGTAGCATGAAAGTGTCTTTACAACATCTGGAGCATGCATGATGGTATGAACGTGTCTTTACAACATCTGGAACATGCAGGATGGTATGAACGTGTCTTTACAACATCTGGAGCATGAAAGTGTCTTTACAACATCTGGAGCATGCATGATGGTATGAACGTGTCTTTACAACATCTGGAACATGCAGGATGGTATGAACGTGTCTTTACAACATCTGGAGCATGAAAGTGTCTTTACAACATCTGGAGCATGCAGGATGGTATGAACATGTCTTTACAACATCTGGAGCATGCAGGATGGTATGAACATGTCTTTACAACATCTGGAGCATGCAGGATGATATGAACGTGTCTTTACAACATCTGGAGCATGAAAGTGTCTTTACAACATCTGGAGCATGCAGGATGGTATGAACCTGTCTTTACAACATCTGGAGCATGCAGGATGGTATGAACGTGTCTTTACAACATCTGGAGCATGAAAGTGTCTTTACAACATCTAGAGCATGCAGGATGGTATGAACCTGTCTTTACAACATCTGGAGCATGCAGGATGGTATGAACGTGTCTTTACAACATCTGGAGCATGCAGGATGGTATGAACGTGTCTTTACAACATCTGGAGCATGAAAGTGTCTTTACAACATCTAGAGCATGCAGGATGGTATGAACCTGTCTTTACAACATCTGGAGCATGCAGGATGGTATGAACGTGTCTTTACAACATCTGGAGCATGCAGGATGGTATGAACGTGTCTTTATAACATCTGGAACATGAAAGTGTATTTACAACATCTGGAGCATGCAGGATGGTATGAACCTGTCTTTACAACATCTGGAGCATGCAGGATGGTTTGAACCTGTCTTTACAACATCTGGAGCATGCAGGATGATATGAACGTGTCTTTACAACATTTGGAGCATGCAGGATGGTATGAACGTGTTTTTATAACATCTGGAACATGCAGGATGGTATGAACGTGTCTTTACAACATTTGGAGCATGCAGGATGGTATGAACGTGTTTTTATAACATCTGGAACATGCAGGATGGTATGAACGTGTCTTTACAACATCTGGAGCATGCAGGATGATATGAACGTGTCTTTACAACATCTGGAGCATGAAAGTGTCTTTACAACATCTGGAGCATGCAGGATGGTATGAACCTGTCTTTACAACATCTGGAGCATGCAGGATGGTATGAACGTGTCTTTACAACATCTGGAGCATGCAAGTGTCTTTACAACATCTGGAGCATGCATGATGGTATGAACGTGTCTTTACAACATCTGGAACATGCAGGATGGTATGAACGTGTCTTTACAACATCTGGAGCATGAAAGTGTCTTTACAACATCTGGAGCATGCAGGATGGTATGAACATGTCTTTACAACATCTGGAGCATGCAGGATGGTATGAACATGTCTTTACAACATCTGGAGCATGCAGGATGGTATGAAAGTGTCTTTACAACATCTGGAGCATGAAAGTGTCTTTACAACATCTGGAGCATGCAGGATGGTATGAACCTGTCTTTACAACATCTGGAGCATGCAGGATGGTATGAACGTGTCTTTACAACATCTGGAGCATGCAAGTGTCTTTACAACATCTGGAGCATGCATGATGGTATGAACGTGTCTTTACAACATCTGGAACATGCAGGATGGTATGAACGTGTCTTTACAACATCTGGAGCATGAAAGTGTCTTTACAACATCTGGAGCATGCAGGATGGTATGAACATGTCTTTACAACATCTGGAGCATGCAGGATGGTATGAACATGTCTTTACAACATCTGGAGCATGCAGGATGGTATGAAAGTGTCTTTACAACATCTGGAGCATGCAGGATGGTATGAACCTGTCTTTACAACATCTGGAGCATGCAGGATGGTATGAACCTGTCTTTACAACATCTGGAGCATGCAGGATGGTATGAACGTGTTTTTATAACATCTGGAACATGCAGGATGGTATGAACGTGTCTTTACAACATCTGGAGCATGCAGGATGATATGAACGTGTCTTTACAACATCTGGAGCATGAAAGTGTCTTTACAACATCTGGAGCATGCAGGATGGTATGAGCCTGTCTTTACAACATCTGGAGCATGCAGGATGGTATGAACGTGTCTTTATAACATCTGGAACATGAAAGTGTATTTACAACATCTGGAGCATGCAGGATGGTATGAACCTGTCTTTACAACATCTGGAGCATGCAGGATGGTTTGAACCTGTCTTTACAACATCTGGAGCATGCAGGATGATATGAACGTGTCTTTACAACATTTGGAGCATGCAGGATGGTATGAACGTGTTTTTATAACATCTGGAACATGCAGGATGGTATGAACGTGTCTTTACAACATTTGGAGCATGCAGGATGGTATGAACGTGTTTTTATAACATCTGGAACATGCAGGATGGTATGAACGTGTCTTTACAACATCTGGAGCATGAAAGTGTCTTTACAACATCTGGAGCATGCAGGATGGTATGAACCTGTCTTTACAACATCTGGAGCATGCAGGATGGTATGAACGTGTCTTTACAACATCTGGAGCATGCAAGTGTCTTTACAACATATGGAGCATGAAAGTGTCTTCACAACATCTGGAGCATGCAAGGGTCTTTACAACATGTGGAGCATGAACGTGTCTTTACAACATCTTAAACATGCAGGATGGTATGAACGTGTCTTTACAACATCTGGAGCATGCGGGACGGTATGAATACGTACATAATTGTCTAAATACTCTTTTTCCAGCAAATTGTACAAAAATGTAGTACTCATTCTGCAGGATGGCATGTTTCAGAATTCCGTATCATTTCATTTGTTATATTTATTATTAACGATGCATTAAGATACAAGCAGCGCTTTTATGTTGTAGTTCGAAAAATGTAAAATAATATAAATACGTATGTTTTCTTTAGTGTATTATCGCCTAACTGCCGTTAGCTTAGCATGAGCCATCCACATCTACACTGGGAGCGAGCCGCCGGAAGGGACAAACAGTTTCCGTCTGTTATATATATATATATATATATATATATATATATATATATATATATATATATGTGAAGGTTTCCAACATCTTGAGGCTGGGAAGGAACTGCAGAGAGTAAATTGTCAGTAATTATGACTCAAACACACGTTTTTCTCGACTACCGGAAGCCGCGCGATGCACTCGAGCCGTCCGTCATTCTTACGGAGACGAACCCGTCTCTCGGCCGACAGGTAATGGGTTCGGCCCGCTGATTAACTGTGATGAACGGCAGCTCGTGCACAACCCACTGTGAGGTTGGGCCCGCGCGCTGTCAGCGCTGCTGGTCACAAAAGCAGCCGAGTCCAGTGAGTGTTTGTTTGGGTTTGTTTTACAGCAGAAACAGGCAAACTACTGCCCCCTGTTGGCCGGACCCTGATCCTCACTCTGGGAATGTGTTTAGGCTGCGGGCTTCCAAAAGAAATTAAAAAAGAAGTAACATTTAGTACACGATTGTCATATTTTCAGGACAGATGAACAGGAAACACACACACACACAGGCTGTGAATTATACATAAGATATGCATCTCCTGTGTCAATTCTTGTGGTATTATGAAAAACACATGAAAAATGTAGCTTCGAGCAGCGATCAGGGGGTTTAAGCCCATATGGGAATGTTAATAATTTAAGGCTGTCAGGGGTCAAGAGCTGCATGGGAATGTCGGGAATGTCGGGAGCGGAGTCTCCGGCAATCACAGACATAATGATACGGAAAACCGTCCACGAAGGAGAGGCTGCATTATCATTATTGATATATGTTTATGTTCAGCGGTGTTGTTGTTGTTTGTGTTTTTAGGGGCGAGATGTATGCTTCAGTAGTTTGTTGGAGTGTATAAATCTACTGTGAGTTATCAGAAGACACCGTCCGAGCTCACAGACCAGGATCCAAACATGCCGATTTATTACCGTTATTAATGCCAACGTGGTTTAATTAAATAAAAAAAGAAACAAATAAATGTTTCAAGAACATTTAAAGAGTCCTTGAATGGTTTGTTTCCTACATGAGGTCACTCTTTCACCTCTATAAACTATCAGGAGCTTTAAAGCGAATCCGATTGGTCAAAGAAAAATAAATAAAAAGAAAAATAAATGCTGTTTTCTCCACATTAAAAAGTCCGTCAGATCCGTCGGTCGTGTTTTATTAGACGAGAAGAGACAAACCGCGGCGGAGACGCTGCCTTCTAATTTAGGAGCATGCGCGTCAGAGAATGACATCATCTGTCAATCAAACCGCGTGGGCTCCTCCTCCTTCAAGCTCGCGTTTTGACGTCTTTCAGCTTGAGTGTTTTTTGGTTTTCTGGGAGAATTAAAATGTTGTAAAGTTTCTGAAAATTACGAGATAAAAAACACAGAATACCTGCAGACAGACTTTGTTTTTTTTAGACTGCTGAACTTGAGGGAGCGTCTAGCGGCTCCAGATGTTTCCCTCGGCGGTCGGTGGAGACCAAAAACTGAGCTAAAAAAAAGAAAGGTGCTCTCAACGCGCCGGCGGCCGCTGGTCAGCGGTGCATTCAGGCTCCTCACTACTATTTAACCGGCCCCTCTATCAACCGGGGGGCCGGTTAAAGAGTAGTGAGGGAGGCGGAGCCTGCGGCCAATCAATGACACCGGTAGTTAAAACAATAAAACAATGACGATAAAAGGTGTTTTGAGTGACAGCTGACCGCGACAGCATGCAGCCGTTATACAGACGAGCGAAAAATATTGATTGCTGAAAGAAAAAAGTGTTTTTCATAACCCTCCTTTCTTTATTTTTCTCACATTTTTCTCACTTTCTTTATTACTTTTATTCTTTCATTCTGTCTTCTCTGTGTTATGTCTTTTTCCCCTCTGTGTCAGGCCCACAAAGCTTCTACCACGCTCGCTCTCTTTTCTTTCTCACACACACACACACATTGCACCGTGCAACGCGACAAGATCTGAGGCCAGATATTTGATTTACACCGGCGAGGTCAAAGAGAATGCATTAGGGCCTTTTGCAGGAGAGGCGGCAGGAACGGCCGAGAGTTATAAAGTGGTCGGATGGATGCTGACACATGGCCCTTCATAACAATCAGGGGAAGAGTTAGATGCACTGGCCCTGACCTCCTCCTCACTCACACCATCATCTACTCACTCCACTCCCCCCCCCCCCTTTCCCCCCGCCCCCACCACCGGCACCACACCCGATCCAACAAAAAAACACACAAAAATACACCAACTCCCAGAAAAATCTGCCTTCAAAACTCCGTCACGTGGAGTTTTTTTTAACACATTTGCGAGCTGGAAGTATTTCACCTTCTGCGCCGCTAACTGGCAGTGAAGACACAGAGCAGTCGCTCCCATTGAATGTGTTATCTCTGGGTTTTTATGTGTGTCGTAACTGCTCTTTATCTCTTGTTTGAGCTGATTACGCAGTGAAAGCATCCCCCCCCCCCCCCCCAGGTGTATTCGACACACATTCAGGCCCTAAAATAACCTCAGATTGCACTTGGTTTAAACATTAAGAAGTTTACTTTTAGACCTTCACGCATCGAGACAGCTGTCCAGCCTTTCCGGTGTTTAATGTGTGGAATATTTCATTGGATCCAACGTTTTATTTGTTTTGGTGAAAGTTGAAACGCGTCACGAGTGAAAGTATGATTTTTATGCTTTTATCAAAACATTTCAGGACAAACGGTATTAGATCGATTAAAAGAAAAAGACCATTTAAGATATGTTAAATTGGTGTATTTAAAATAAAAAATAATGTTGTCATCACTGCCACTGAGATCTATTAATCCGGCTCACCTGGCCGGTTTTCTTTGCGTTATGACCCAAACTGCAGAAAGAAGTTCAACAATCCATAAATTAATGCTTTAAAACAATGTCGAAACACACTGAGATTAAAATGGGGTTTTCTACCTTTAAAAAACACGAATAAAACGTAAACATCGGGAACTCCTTTAATCACGACTGGAGGAATAGCGCCACCAGCTGGTCATCGGCACGTTTTCTGCAGTTCTTAAATAATTGGGTTTTGTTCGGTCGCATGATGCTCATTGCATTATGGAAAAGTTAAAAAAAAAGAAGAAAAGAAAAGGAGAAGATGCGCCTCCGCTCCATGACATGTAACATATTCTCCTTCCAGACCTCTTTCTCCAGACCTCTCTCCATGTTTACATCACTTTTTATAACTCCAGGATGACAGACACAGACCTACTACAGCCCGAGTACTACACACACACACACACACACACGTACACTTGTGTCTGGACAGCGTCAGGCAACACTTCAAAGTGCAGGATTCCCCTTTTTACAAGCCATATTAGGCTCACATCAAAGCGCTGCAGACCAGAGTTTTCTGGCCAAACGGTGATGAAGCACCGCGACACGGCGCGTCACGTCTGACCCGAGATCAGAATACCTGCGGCGAGACGGCCGCAACGCGGACTCGCCCCCCACCCCTCCCCTCCGGAAGGCTCTGACCTTTTGACCTCCGCACTAACCGTCGCCGTCGGTTAAACCGGGGCCGCGTCGCGATTCCGTGTTTCATTTGCCGAGAGTTTCATTGTCTTCTTTTTCTGCCTCTCCATCTTTCGCTTTAATGTACTTTCAAGCTTCACGGCTTTTTTTGGGTGGGAATAAAGGCGTTTGAGATCAGTGTCAGACGTCTTCGTTTGAAGAATTGCTTCATTTTCAATCCTCCCCCCCCCCCCCCCCTTAAAAAAAGAAGAATGTCATGTTCTGGCGTCCGATCGGGATCTGGCAGGCAGTTCAGAAAGAATCCGCACCGTATTTCACAGTTTCTGCGTTACTTGATAATTAAACTAAACCGTCTAAAGCTGTAAAAATCCACCTCGTCTCAGAACTTCAATGGACTCGCATGTTGTTCTGATTGCCGCAGTCGTATTCGACACCGATGCTCCGTCTCCGTGTCGACGGACCGCTCTCTCGCTCTGTTTAAACAGGGTGTCAGATAAAGAAGGAGAAAAAAAAAATTGGCGATCTTTCTGTTTTGGTTCCCCCGTCTTCACGGCCGATAATCTCCGCCGATGAAAAGCCCTTCAAAGCGTCGCCGCGCGTAGCCGCCGTTGCCTTTAGCGCGCTTCGCGGCTGGATTCTCGAGGCCCGCCGAGAAAACCCACTGAGCACGAGAGAGAGGGCGCCTCATCCATCACGCCTCTCCGACTGTAACCATGGCAGCAACCAAATAAATAATCAGGGGGTTCGTTCCGCGGAAGAATCGTGTTGACGGAGAGAGCGCCTATCTGTCTTTTATTTTTTGACAACGGGCCGAGTCCTTCGACAAACAGAGAGAGACTGAGGCCTTTGTTCGGCCTCCTCGGGCATCGACCGTGACTTAGAAGAAGAAGAAGCCCAGAGAACGATTGTATGTGACGTCGGCTCTCACTTCGCTTAACGGCTGGATTCCGGATCAATCTGAGAGTTTTTTTGGACTGGCTTTTCACGCGAATACATCACCGCCACTTGGCAGGAAACATGTTTTCTTCTTCTTCTTGTTCTCTCGCCGTCGGCTGCCAAACGGACGCGTCGGCCAGCTATTCATCCGCAAACTGTTTACTCTTTGTTTGTTTTTTAAAAGGGAAAACTCCCAAAAGAAGTTGACTTTGTGCAGCGGCCGTCACTTCCGTGCCGTCGCAAGACAAACATGCGATTGACCCACGTGTTAATGCAAAGTAATGATATTAAAATATGATATATACATATATATAGATATGTAATAAGGACCAATTCCTCTTTCAGCTTTTTCTACTTTTACTTTTCTGAGATGCCATTTAAACTAAGTGACTTTATTAAGACACGCCGGCTCCACTCTCAGATGTCTTTGTTGCTGCAGAGGAATCCGCGCGATGCCCTTAAAAAGGTTTGCGTGTTGGTCGCTCACTTAAACCCTTAAAGAAGCCGTAAGCTGCGGCAGCTTTGACGCAACGTGCCGGATTAATCAAAAGTTTTTACGGCTTCTCTGACCGTATCGTTACTGTAGGGTGCAATTAAAACAAACGGCACAGAAGTGCTGTCAAAGTTAGGAGGCTTCACGTCTGTTGTCCAAAAACACACCGACAACAATACACGTCTATGGAATTAAAAAATAAATGAATTTATGGATAAATGAATGACAAAATGGGGTCAGCTCGGCCTTTCAAAAGAGCGCCGTCGCGCGTGAACCCGATGGCTAACACGTTTGATGTATTTCTGTCCACATCAACGTGCCGCTTCTTGGGTTTTCTTCTCTTTTCTTTGTTTTTTTTGTTTTTTTGTTTTGTATGCAGAATGAGTCACTCCAAGGCGTTTTCTCTGCAGAGTAAACCGGGCAGAAACTCCCATTCATCAAACAGGTATGTGTGTGTTGTCTTTGCTCAGATGCAAGAGGAGCTTAAAGAAAGAAGAAGTGAGTTATTTTAGCAGGGTTTGGGCTTCCCTCCAAGCCTTCATACCATCTCCTATCTCACACACACACACACACACACTGAGGCCCCCGGGGGGGCGGCGAAGGGGGGTGGGTTGTGGGGGCAGAATCCCTGCAGGATTAACACAAAGTCCTCTAATGGAGCCCGAGGTGCAGAGACCCTGCACACGGCAACACGAGTCAAAGATCCTCCACTTGTGCTTCGGTCGGCTGGTTCCGGCTCCCGGTGTTTCGGTGTGTTTGAGGACGTGGAAACGGGCCGGTTGGCTCGTGTGCCGCCGGGTTGGATTTCATTTGCGATAAATTATTCAATTAAAGTGTATATCTGGATACAATATAAACCGGGAGGCCTGTTCCCTGCTCATTTCTAATTGGCCCTGTAATCCCAGTTTGCTTCTTTAATACCGTTTAAGGAACCGAGAGTCTCCGAACTCTTTTTTCCGCGTGCCGTAAATTTCAAAAGCACTCATTAACGCCGCCGTCGCTATGAGGAAACGGTCACTTGCTCGTTGTTTGAACAGGGCTTCACATCTCGGGACAAAGAGGCCGAGGCAGAGATAGGCCGCGTCGGCCCGGAGCCTCCCAGATTCATTCACCCACACCATCTCCCAGTCACTGGGCATTAACACGGATCTAATGGGCTAATTGCCATTTGTACCGGCTGTTATCAGTGGGGGCTTATCGGCCAGCGCGTGTGTGTGTGTGTGTGTGTGTGTGTGTGTGTGTGTGTGTGTGTGTGTGAGGGTCCTCGCCCCGAGGAAAAAGCTCTTGGGTAATCCAGTGTTGACCAGAGGGCTTCGTGGTCCATCACAGGTCAGGGCTCGAGACGGAGGGTAAACAAATTCCTAACTAACGAGGGATGAGGAGGAGAAGGAGGAGGAGGAGGAGGTCAGCCTTCACGCCCTCCTCCTCCTCCTCCTCCTCCTTTCCCATCTGAAGACGCGACCCTCCCTTGTGTCTTGTGAATTTTCATCTCATTAGTGTGCAACTGCAACACTTACACACAGCAATAAACATGAGAGAATAAAAGACTTTGAGTCTTTTAAAGTCTTTGCCACATCAACGCTGGTTATACATCGTGATTTAATATTCACGATGTCGTTTTATTATTATTTAGTCACCTTTTGACTCTTTACAAATAAAGGACCACAGTGGAAATAAGTCCTCTTTCTTCCTCCTTCCTCTTCTGTCACATAAAGTAATCAATTTAAAATATGAACGGGGTGTGTGTCTCCGCCATAACAACGGGATGACGGCGAGGTCGGTTTCTGATTTGATTGACAGGATCTGAGGGCGGGACGTGTTCACGGCTGCCGTTGATCTTCGGCCCAACGAGAGCCGACGTTTGTGGAGCAGAAGCCACGCGAAAGACGGACGAAGAGGAATAAACACAGTTTCTGATCTTTTGTTTGTTTCAGCCGTTCACGGCCGAAGACACACATTTACCTTAAGCTGTCCTTTTTTAGGTGCTTTCCAGCTTATGGCCCATGATGCATTCATCATCCGACACAAAGAATAAAAGGGATTTGTAAAAAAGAGAATCTGTGCTCGGGCTCAGACATGTTGGTCTCACTATGAATGCAAGTAGCCTCCAAATACAGCAGCTCCTCCTTCAGTTACTGTCAATATCAATTAATCAACACAATATTTGGACAAATTAATCATTCGGTTTAGTCCGAAGTCCAAAAATATTCAGTATATTCTTTCAGAACATTAATCTTATCTTATCTTTGTATATCTATTCCTACATTATTATTTATTTTTTCATTCATTTATTTATTTATTTATTTACTTATTTACTTATTTATTTATTTATTTATTTATTTATTTACTTATTTACTTATTTACTTATTTATTTATTTATTTATTTATTTATTTACTTATTTACTTATTTATTTATTTATTTATTTATTTACTTATTTATTTATTTGTGTATTCATTTTCATTTCTAAACTACATTATTATAGAGAAGCGTGAACTAACTTTCTTACAAATTACGTGATCATCAAAACACTCACTTTTAAATAAGATGCTATCCGCAAGGTATTTTTTGTCAGGCTCCATTTGTCTCATAAACAATGAAATAAAGAATATTAATATATTCACATTAAAGCCCCGATACCTTCGAGCGTGAACACCGAATGCTCCTGACGCTTCCTCTCGCCCCGGTTTTACAGCGGCTCGTTTCCTCTACGTCAACGTGCACATCAGATAAGGACGACGTGTCCGCCCTCACTAAGACTCTGGAAACAGGAACTCGCAAAGACGGGCGAAGTTACGCAACACCTGCCGGGCCCACGACGTGTCCTTTAACACGCGGCTTCTGTAATCACACAGGAGGCCGAAAACGGCAAGTTTTCACAGCAGAATTCTTCCCATTTGTCCGAATTAAACAGTGTTTTTTTTTGTGTGTTGTTTTTGGACAGATTGACCTTAGTGACCTTGGCGAACCCCGATTTTAAACGACCTCAAGGAGTGAAATCCAGATGTGAGTGAAACAACCACTTTATTATCACAGAGTGGCCGGTAATCATGAGCTTAGTGTCTCTTAGCTCTCTCTGAGGAGAAGCCTCCTGCAGCTTTTTATTAGTTCAGATTTAAGGGTCACTACAAATAATTCATCAAATCAAGGCTCAGTGTGTTGCGTCATCCGGGACGTCGAATCATATTTAAGTTTTTTTAGTGCGAGTTTAAGACTGGAAAGAACCGTTTGGATTGCGCGGAGCTGTGTTCTGAGGCTCAATAATAGTTTCTGGATCAAAAATAAATCCTCTTCCTCCAACAACCTGCTCGACTGCCAACAGAAATCCCGTGTTCCAGCTGAACGATAATCTGCGGGCTGTTTATCGGCTTGTTGTCGATTGTGCACGAGCAACTTTCACCCCCCCCAAAAAAGTGTAACTGTGTAAGTGCTTCAGAGATTAGACACCTCGATGGAGTTGTGACACATTTGATCCCTTCACTTTCCATAAAAGCTCCACCATCAAAATCGACAATGAAAATGTCCACCGTTGTACATGCTACATGTTAGCATCATGTTAGCATCATGTTAGCATGCCGACGGGCTAATCTAAGATGGTGAACACACACCAATCACACACACACATACAGTACATATCACACACACATCACAGACACATACATATTACACACACATATCGAACGCACACATATTACACACACACACACACACACATATCAAACGCACACATATTACATACACACACGCATCACACATATCAAACGCACACATATTACATACACACACACACATATCAAACGCACACATATTACACACACACACACACATATCAAACGCACACATATTACATACACACACGCATCACACACACATATCAGACGCACATCACACATACATATTACACACACATATCGAACACACACATATTACACACACACACACATCACACACACACATCACACACACACGCATCACACACACACATATCAGACGCACATCACACATACATATTACACACAACATATCAAACGCACACATATTACACACACACACACATCACACACACATCACACACACATCACACACACACGCATCACACACACATCACACACATATCACACATCACACACATATCGAACGAACACATATTACACACGCACACACACACACACACACACATCAAACGGCTAATCTAAGATGGTGAACATTTGTAAACATTACACCTGCCTCGCTGCAGCATGTGAGCATTTAGCAGTATTTCGAGCTAGCAGCTAACGACGTGAACCGCGTTTACCTGAAGGGGAACCGGAGCGTCCGAGCTCGCCGACGTACCGCTAACCCGATTAGCTCGGGTCCGATGTGCCCGACTTCGCTCTCTGTGGTTGACGACATTCTAGAAAACAATAAAATCGTCAATGTCGGTGAACATTTGGAACCTCTAGCTTGGAATGAGAAAACACGCCTTACAGGGACCTTATCTCTTGGCCTCAGAGCTGCACACACTCGCTACAATGTTTTTACACTTTTGCAGAGCATGGACACACACACACACACACACACACGCACACACACCTACATTACAACTTCCCACCCGTCACTTCAGAGGAATGACACATAACTCCATCTCTTTAGCAGCCGGACGCCCCGGAGCCGTGTCTCCCTCTCACGCCACACATGTCACCCTGACATGACACCCCGATGACACCCTGATGACACCCTAACATGACACCCTGACATGTCACCCTGACATGTCACCCATGGCAGCTCCGTTTTTAACACCTTGGGAGGATATTGGCGGAAAAGCAGCGGTCCAGCTGACAGACAGCCTCCTCTGACTCGACTTTCACACCACTAACCTTCCTGTGAAGGCGATGATGCACCAGCAACATATTGAGCATATTATATATATATATATATATATATATATATATATATATATATATATATATATATAGATATATATATATATATATACATATATACATATGCATATATGTATATATGTATATATATATATATATATATATATATATATATATATGTATATATATATATATATATATATATATATATATATATATATATATATATATATATATATACATATTTAGACAATGAGCTGAGCCAATGAGCTGAACTAGAGTTTAAAGCGTGTCCTGCCAGCAGACTTCATTATTAAAGCGCTCCTCTCATCGGGCCCTCGGAGGACATTCCAGCGTTTTGATACCTGTGTGTGTTCGTGGACCCCTCGGGGGGTTGTTGACTCTCGGTGAATGGTTACCTCCTGTTGCGATGCGTTGCGACAGGAAGTGCACGGGGCCGCGCGCTTATCACACAGAAGAGCATCGCGACACACACACACACCTCGATAGGGTGATCAATACTGACATGGAGAGGTTAAGGGGGAGGAGTCTTTAATCATTGATCAGGAGGCATTAAAGGGCTGCTTTTCAGTGGTGGTTGGTGTGTGTGTGTGTGTGTGTGTGCATGTGTGTATGAGTGTGTAATGTGTGTGTGTGAGTGTGTGTGATGTGTGGGTGTGATGTGTGTGATGTGTGTGTGTGTGTGTGTGTGTATGTGTGTGATGTGTGTGTGTGGGTGTGATGTGTGTAATGTGTGTGTGTGTGTGTGTGTGTGAGTGTGTGTGTGTGAGTGTGTGTGATGTGTGTGTGTGGGTGTGATGTGTGTGTGATGTGTGTGTGTGTGTGTGTATGTGTGTGTGATGTGTGTGTGTGGGTGTGATGTGTGTGATGTGTGTGTGTGTGTGTGTGATGTGTGTGTGTGTGTGTGTGTGTGTGTGTGTGTGTATGTGTGTGTGATGTGTGTGTGTGGGTGTGATGTGTGTGATGTGTGTAAGGGTGTGATGTGCGTGTGATGTGTGTGTGTGTGTGTGTGTGTGTGTGCGTGATGTGATGTGTGTGCGTAATATGTGCATTTGATATGTGTGTGCGTGTGATATGTGTGCGTTTTTATGTGTGTGTGTGTGTGTGTGATATGTATGTATGATGTGATGTGTGAGTGATGTGTGTGCGTGTTGTGTCTGTGATATGTATGTGTGTGTGTGATGTGTGTGTGATGTGATGTGTGTGTGATATGTATATGTGTGAGGGATGTGTGTGTGTGTGATGTGTGTGTGATATGTGTGTGTGTGTGTGTGTGTGTATGATGTGTGTGTGTGATATGTGTGTGTGTGTGTGATTTCTGTGTACGATTTCTGAGTGTGTGACGGGAGTGTGTGTTTGTGTGATAGGTATGTGTGTGTATGTGATGTGTGTGTGTATATGTGTGCTCTCTCCTACCCCCTCCCCTCCCCTCTTTTTTTCTCTCCCCCCCCCCCCCCCCCCCCCCCCCCCCCCTCTCTCCGTGGGTCCGTCAGCGTCCGAGAGGGATGGAGTAAATCTCATAAATGCGACCATTGAGGAAGGGAATGCACCTTAAAAGGTAACTCTAGAGGCGCCTCGGCACAGCCAATGTGGACCAGCTGTGCGGGCTAATCTGTTACCTTATGTGGATTTGGGGCGACCATGTCAAGTTTAATCGAGCATTAATTACAAACGGAGCAATTTCCCGACGGGATGGACCTGGTGCCTGATTATGGGGGGACCCTGATTGGATTCCTTGAGTGTACTTTTCTCTCTCTTCGCTCCCTCACACTCTCCCTTCCTCTTGCTCTTCTGCTGATCTCCGGTTACATTTACAGGTATATGTTTCGGTCTCATTATTTAGAGTTTTTTTTACTTTTCAAAGCACAATCTGTAAACGTATTAGAGTTTAATTGGCATTTAAAAGCTACCATCGCAATTACAACTTTAAAGGGATCAGTTTCACGACAATCTTTGGTCCGGGCGGGAATATCTCAGCGATTGACCCTTCTCTAAGCCCCGCCCCCCTCTGCTACTGCGCCCACACTGTCACTAACTGCACTAAGTCATCAAATGTTTTTTGGGGAAAAAACTAACTTCAGAGAAACTTTGTTGATACTTTGCTGTTACTTTGTTGATACTCTGTTGTTACTTTGTTGATACTCTGTTGTTACTTTGTTGATACTCTGTTGTTACTTTGTTGATACTTTGTTGTTACTTTGTTGATACTCTGTTGTTACTTTGTTGATACTCTGTTGTTACTTTGTTGATACTTTGTTGATACTTTGTTGTTACTTTGTTGATACTTTGCTGTTACTTTGTTGATACTCTGTTGTTACTTTGTTGATACTTTGTTGATACTTTGTTGTTACTTTGTTGATACTTTGCTGTTACTTTGTTGATACTCTGTTGTTACTTTGTTATTTACATTAATCAGAACATAATGGGAATAATCGCTGGCACAAATGTTGCATAGAGGAGAAATAAAGGGGAAATTTAATGGAGGGTAGAATCTATCAATTTAAATAATTTCATGTATTTTGATTTTAAAATATTGCTTCAGACATTGAGGGATTTTTTCATTATTATATGCTAACTGCCTTTGTCTGCCTGTAATTTATGTCATTTCTTTGCACTCAAGTTCGTCTTATATTCAACCAACTACACAATATTCATGAAACTAACTGGTCTGTGTTGTGTTATGAAACCTACTAGTAAGTAATACACACACACACACACACACACAAACAGATGTAGTCCGACTGAGCTTCATTCAGCTCTTATCAGCTTGTTCTTCTCAGCTGAAGTGTTTGTTTCAAATAGAGCACTTGACCCAGACCTCTGCTGCATATTGTGTGTGTGTGTGTGTGTGTGTGTGTGTGTGTGTGTGCGCATTGTATGTGTTTGTATATAGTGCGTGTGCCTACTGTAAACATGTTCTAAATATACAGTATACATATAAATGTGTGTGATAATAATATAAGACCGTATGGCGTCTTCCCAGAATCCTCCACAATCTGTTTGTGACCACCGTCCGTATGTTCTGTCCACGGCTGCTTCCTGTTTAACCTGCAGATGATCTGAACACCTTCGGCCTTGGCAGCTGATTTCTGACACCTGATCGAAGCACTTAAAACACTCTCTCTAACTCACGCACACACACACACACACACACACACACACTGTCTTTCTGCAGCAGCACATTCAGCCACCACCATCCTTCCCTCAAGCAACACAACTACTTAGTTAGGTTTAGGCCACAAGACCACTTAGTTAGGTAAAAGCAACACAACTACTTAGTTAGGTTTAGGCAACAAGACCACTTAGTTAGGTAAAGCAACACAACTAATTCGTTAGGTTTAAGCCACAATACTACACAGTTAGGTTTAGGTAACAAGATCACTTAGTTAGGTTTATCCAACAAGACCACTTAGTTAGGTTTATCCAACAAGACCACTTAGTTAGGTTTAGGCAACAAGACCAAGACCACTTAGTTAGGTTTAGGCAACAAGACCACTTAGTTAGGTTTAGGCAACAAGACCACTTAGTTAGGTATAAGCAACACAACTACTTAGTTAGGTTTAGGCAACAAGACCACCAACAAGACCACTTAGTTAGGTATAAGCAACACAACTACTTAGTTAGGTTCAAGCCACAATACTACGTAGTTAGGTTTAGGTAACAAGATCACTTAGTTAGGTTTATCCAACAAGACCACTTAGGTTTAGGTCACAAAACTACTTAGTTAGGTTTAAGCAACAAGACCACTTAGTTAGGTTTAGGCAACAAGACCACTTAGTTAGGTTTAGGTCACAAGACTACGTAGTTAGGTTTAGGCAACAAGACCACTTAGTTAGGTTTAGGTCACAAAACTACTTAGTTAGGTTTAAGCAACAAGACTACTTAGTTAGGTTTAGGTAACAAGACCACTTAGTTAGGTTTAAGCAACAATACCACTTAGTTAGGTTTAGGTAACAAGACCACTTAGTTAGGTTTAAGCAACAATACCTCTTAGTTAGGTTTAGGCAACAAGACCACTTAGTTAGGTTTAAGCAACAATACCACTTAGTTAGGTTTAGGCAACAATACCACTTAGTTAGGTTTAGGCAACAAGACCACTTAGTTAGGTTTAAGCAACAATACCACTTAGTTAGGTTTAGGCAACAAGCCTATTTTGTTGGGTTTAGAAAAGTTGGTGGTTTGGGTTAAGATTTGATGTACAGAAGTAAAAATATGAATTATTGTTGACTTCTCGCTTTAGAATGAACGGCAGTCTCCTGGATGTAAGACCAGGTTTGTTTGACATATCCCCCTCGAATGCCCCTCCCCCCTCCCCCCTCTTCCCCTCCTCCCCATGTGAGTTTTTGCGGTCTTTAAACTTCCCGTGATTACGTGGATTACATTTGTTTCTCGAGGGATATCTTTAAATTGCATTCATTTTGGAAGGAACAGCTACGAGCTACAGCCTGCGGAGGAAAAAAAAGGGAAAAAAAGTTCAAAAAATATCTTCCAGATTGCTTTTTTTTTTATTCTTGGTTATATATACTTTAAAGTTGTTGCTCACTCCATAAACCGTATTTAATTGAGTTGAACTGACCTGACGAGACGGTGAAGGGAGGACAGGAGGGTTTGAGGAAATGATAAAAGGATGAATGGTGCAGGGGGGGGGGGGGGGGGGGGGGGGGGGGGGGGGGGGGGGAGGGAGGCAGTGTTGTTTTATCTTGACCGGCTCTGAGTGGTCGCCGCCTCAGTCAAATATACATGTCTGACCTCGGAGCTTTCATCTCTGAAAAGAGACGCAGCCGTGTTGCTGGCGAAGGATATACAGTGAAAAACAAGCTGTCCTCAGCTAAAACAGGCTGACACGAGAAGGGGGGAGGTGTGTGTGTGTGTGTGTGTGTGTGTGTGTGTGTGTGGGGGGGGGGGGTGTCAAAGTGTAAACACAACTCAATCCTCGGAGGCCATGACGTGTTCCTTTGTGACGAGGGGAATCAAAGTGGGTGGAGAGCGCTTTCTCTCAGCTCTCGACTGTCGTCGTCGTCGTCGTCGTCGTCTTCGTCGTCTTCGTCGTCTTCGTCGTCGTCATCGTCGTCGTCATCGTCGTCGTCGTCGGTGCAGTGGACAGAGCGGGTGGCGGGGCGGCGGTTCGATCCTCATTGCCGGGTGGTGGAAAGGTCACGGCCGAGATGGAAAGCGCCTCGTAAACAAACAAAATCTATGTTTACGTTCAGCGTTACTCTCCAAAACGCATTGTGCGTAGTGTGAATATTAGAAAAATGGAAATGAAAATACGCTGTCAGAGAACATTTAACGGCTGTGTTTAGTATCAACATAATCTCAATCTGCCAAATACGTTATTTATATGTAATTTGACTTCGCAGCATTTCCTCGTCAAAATCAGAGGGACGGTACTTTTCTTTTAAAATGTGTTTTCTGTTGCAAACTTTTTTTAAGGAGACACGGTCAGACTGTTCCAGTAAAATAACTGGATTAACTATTTTACCTGCAGTGTTTCTCTCATTTACTACGACTGCGATAGTTTATTAATCTCAGGATTGCATTATAAAGATGTTAATGGCTCCAAATATAACCACTTAGACTTATTAAAACTGGTCAAACAAGATGAGAAAATCTGATTATAAAATGGCATCACATTTCCAAGTTTTTTTGCTTGCTTGAGGTGTTTTGTCAAACAATCGATGCCCTAAATGTTGTGTGGAAACGCCCCTTTTTGACAAATAAATTCTGATGCAGCGAACATTTAACTCACATTTCAGATTTATTTTTCCCGGACGGCATGAAATATGGAAACATTACTAGTTGACGTGAAAGAACAATTACAACTTGCCCCAAATTAACTTAATTCCTGAAGACCATTTTCTTCTTCTGTAGGTTCGATAGGCGAGACCCCAAGATGGATGGTTCTAACAAACACTGCAACCAGAACACCGGTTACGCAACGTGTTGTTTTATTTAAAGCATGTGTGACATTTGTTACATTTATGACATTTGTTAAGTTTGTGACATTTGTTACATTTGTTAAGTTTGTTAAGTTTGTGACATTCGTGACATTTGTTACATTTGTTAAGTTTGTTAAGTTTGTGACATTTGTTACATTTGTTAAGTTTGTTAAGTTTGTGACATTTGTTACATTTGTTAAGTTTGTTAAGTTTGTGACATTTGTGACATTTGTTACATTTATGACATTTGTTAAGTTTGTGACATTTGTTACATTTGTTAAGTTTGTTAAGTTTGTGACATTTGTTACATTTGTTAAGTTTGTGACATTTGTGACATTTGTTAAGTTTGTGACATTTGTGACATTTGTTACATTTGTTAAGTTTGTTAAGTTTGTGACATTTGTGACATTTGTTACATTTATGACATTTGTTAAGTTTGTGACATTTGTTACATTTGTTAAGTTTGTTAAGTTTGTTAAGTTTGTGACATTTGTGACATTTGTTACATTTGTTAAGTTTGTGACATTTGTGACATTTGTGACATTTGTTACATTTGTTAAGTTTGTTAAGTTTGTGACATTTGTTACATTTGTTAAGTTTGTTAAGTTTGTGACATTTGTGACATTTGTTACATTTGTTAAGTTTGTTAAGTTTGTGACATTTGTTACATTTGTTAAGTTTGTTAAGTTTGTGACATTTGTGACATTTGTTACATTTGTTAAGTTTGTGACATTTGTGACATTTGTTACATTTGTTACATTTGTTAAGTTTGTTAAGTTTGTTACATTTGTTAAGTTTGTGACATTTGTGACATTTGTTAAGTTTGTTAAGTTTGTGACATTTGTGACATTTGTGACATTTGTTACATTTGTTAAGTTTGTGACATTTGTGACATTTGTTAAGTTTGTTAAGTTTGTTAAGTTTGTGACATTTGTGACATTTGTTACATTTGTTACATTTGTTAAGTTTGTGACATTTGTGACATTTGTTACATTTGTTACATTTGTTAAGTTTGTGACATTTGTGACATTTGTTACATTTGTTAAGTTTGTGACATTTGTTACATTTGTTAAGTTTGTTAAGTTTGTGACATTTGTGACATTTGTTACATTTGTTAAGTTTGTTAAGTTTGTGACATTTGTTAAGTTTGTGACATTTGTTACATTGTTTCTGTTCGTATTTTACTCAGTTAGCATACTAAGCCCACCACAATGTTTTTCCTAAACCTGTAACTAAGGGGTTTTGTACACCTCACTGAGGCCTTTACTGTAGTTTTGTTGCCTGATCATAATCGTGATAATGAAACAGGAAATGCCTCAAACGCACAATGATGACACACGGAAACGTTGTGCTATGTGTTTCGAGAGCAGAGCTGAATTTAGTTTTGTGGGTTCCAACTTCTGTCTCGTATTTGGGACGTTTGTAATGAGAATGTAAAAACTTGATGAAGCTTCTATTATTTTGCGACAAATTACCTCAAGGTCCCAAGGCTGTACGCTGCTTTTTTTCTTCATTTCCTATCTAAACATGTCTTCTCAATCGTCTTCATCTCTGTTTTTCCGGAGCAGGAATCCGTCTCCTTGTCGCCTTTCTTCCTCTCAGGCTCAGGTTTTGGTTTCAGACTGATGATCTTCCTCTTTCAGCCAGAGGCCACGGCCGGAGAGAGAGAAACCCCCTCAAGACAAACGACGTCCACGTTACACGGCTGAGCTGCAGAGTCGCTTCACCGTCGCCGACTGTCATACCATCCTCATGCCATGCCGTGCTCCTCTCTTCCCATCATCCATCAGTGTCACGTCGGACATTGTCGCTGACATTCTCTCCGAACACCTGTGGCCTCCTCGCCATATGCTTCTGCTCATCAACATCTTTAAGTCTTCGATCAATTGGATTTATTTTTTTTGTTGTCCCTCACATTCCTCTGCACTGGTTGTGTTTCATGAGTGCGTGCACAGAGGTTGCTGCATAATATGCTGACACGGCACCCCCCCCCCCCCCCCCCCCCCCCCCCCCCCCCCAACACTGGAACACAGTTTTCCTCAACTACGCATTCCTCGGTCCTGGTCATGTTTCAGATGCACTTTCATTTTGACATCGGGCATCAACTTCAGTAACGCGGTCACAAACCAGCTGTGAAAGACTTGTGAGACCACATCAGGAAGGGGGATTAGTTCAGTTGTAGTATTCTATGCAACCATCCTCTGTATGTCCGTCTGTCGTAGAGCTTGTGTAACATGAACATCCTGAGCTGAGGAGGCTTCCATTGCTGCAACAAAAAAACTAAAAGGCCAAAAGGGCTACTGGTCCTCTGTGGCTGCCTTTACTAACCATGCTGTTGTTGCTCCAGGACAGCCGGTTGACGTACTGCATTGCTATACTTACCAAAATGAATACGCCGAAAATGTGTAGCTATCCCACAAAAACAATGTGATCCATGTCATCATGAACCAGGAAGTATGAAGGCCGGAGGAAGGGGAGAGGAGGTGGATCGGTCAAACATAAACCGGTCTTTCAGCCAGGAGGCCGCTGTTCGTTCGCCGTGTGAAACCAGACGTCAGCGTTCATTTATTTGTCACGTAACTTGCCAATAACGGACACTTTGCCCCAAACCACCATCTTTTCCAAGTAGTCGTGTTGTCTAAATCTTTGAAGAGACTACATGCAACATACAAACCGCTGTATGAGGATATGTTGCTCCAGGAATGCCAATTTCAGTCTGTTGGTTGGTTTCTCCAGCACTTTGAAATAACCATTGTTCATGTTCCCCAGAGGATCACTATTTGAAGAGTTGGGAGTGTTTAGAGTTGGTTTTAGAAGTGGACCAGTTTTGTGGACTGACATTTTGAAGCCTCCATGTTTTGGCCGTCACCATCTTGGATTTTAACCATTGCCGTCTTGGTTCTTTGCAAGTGAGGAGTGACGTAGAGACGCTGTGTACACATCTGGTCGTGGTAGATGGGAAATCACACAAGACTCTGAAAATGAAAATCATGCTATATTGAAAAAGACTTGAAACTAGAGATTGAGACCATAAACTCATGTTTACAATGTTTATTGAGGGAATACATCAAGACTTCTATACAACCAGAGAAGTCGCCCCCTGGTGGTCAGGAGAGAGAATGCAGCTTTAACACATGAAGCATAGACTTCTATACAACCAGAGGAGTCGCCCCCTGGTGGTCAGGAGAGAGAATGCAGCTTTAACACATGAAGCATAGACTTCTATACAACCAGAGGAGTCGCCCCCTGGTGGTCAGGAGAGAGAATGCAGCTTTAACACATGAAGCATAGACTTCTATACAACCAGAGGAGTCGCCCCCTGGTGGTCAGGAGAGAGAATGCAGCTTTAACACATGAAGCATAGGATTCTATACAACCAGAGGAGTCGCCCCCTGGTGGTCATTAGCAGTAGCAGTGGGTCCTTTTTGACCCTTAAGACGACACACAGGGTTAATATATAACTCACAGCACTAATACCAATCATTTGAGGGGCTTGTGTTAGTGCAGCGATGCTCCGGTCTGTTGGTAAATGTCTGTTATTTGTATGTTTGTTCTCACGAATGAGTGTTTGTGTTGTCGTGCTGCTAACTGGGCGACAGCAGGCCGCGCTCTGGTTTCAAATTGATTCAGCTGCATGTTTCTGAGGATTAGAGCCAGTAGCCAGCCAGTCTAGACTGGTATCCAGTTACACTGGACGCATACAATGACTGGGAGGCAGACAGAGGGGACACCATGGACAATATGCTTAATGGGTGGGGTGGGTGGGAGTGGGTGGGGGTGTATGTATGTTTCTTTAATTGTGTTTGAGTGTACAGTTAGGGTTCGGGTGATAACTTTTTTTTTTTTTTTTTTTTAATATAGCAACACCTAATTTGTGTATTTTATTTTTCCATTAATTTATTTACCACTATTTGAACAGTTACGATGGTGGTTAAATCTTTTTTTTGCTGTTGAATAAATGTAATAATTTGTGGGTTTTATCTTGCTGGTAGAAACAAAACAGCCATTTTTTTTTTATCCTCACAATGAGTTTAGGAATATGACATGATCTTAAATGAGCTTTTTTTCATTATATTATATGTACTTTTTTCACTATATTTCATATATTTCTACTACATTACTAAATAATTGATTGATTTAATGAAATATTTACCTCATATATCAATATTCCATATTATATATATTTGTACAATAGTCCTGAGCTAGGACTCTTCTTCAGGTCTTGAGAGAGACGTCTCAACCCAACTGATTAAATAAAGTGTAATATAATATATTACTCACGGTGTAATACGTAACCTTTGAGACATCTAATCTTAGAAGGAAGTCACTGCTTTTCATCGCTTTTCATACGCCCTTCGTCAAACACACCGTATGCGTTCTCTCAATTATCAAATGAGCCCATTTCCTCTCAGACCACCAAGTTTTCCTGAAAGCGATCATGTTAATGGGAGTTAGTCTCCTGATGCCTGGCACTCTGCAGAATTACAGCGGCCCCATTAACTCTGATGAAGTCTTCTCTGAGAGTCGTCGGTATTTCCCTTTTTTCAAACCCCTTTTCTTTGGTAAAGAATAGAAGGCAAGAACAGAAAGAGACGGATACATACAGAGGAAAGAGGAGAAGACGAGACACAACGGGCATAAACATCTCGGTAGTAGTGGAGAGAAAACATTATTTTACTACTTTGTCTGTTTGCGTCTGTAGATTTCTTCTAAATTCATTGAAAGTCACCTTTAAATAATGCCTCATTGGCATAACTAAATTAATTAAATACGTGAAAGAGAAATTCGAAAATGTACAACAAATTTGACTTTAATATTAAAATAAAACAATATTCTTTTTATGTGGCATTCCCCAATGTTCACATATTTAAATAGCGATGCCTAATTTGCATATATAAAAAAAATACAATGTCAGTCAACTTGTGATACAGCAAATAATTGTCTTAACATCAGTAATCACCTGAGGAAAGTTTCATGCTGATATCTGTTAGTGTGTGTTTTTTTTCCCCTATTCACCCGGCAGCGAAAGGCCCAGATCCCCTTAGTAAGCTTCTAATTGAGCCTCATTGTTCTGCTGGACTTTGAACTCACAGGAGGAATAGATGACACCCAGTGTGTGTGTGTGTGTGTGTGTGTGTGTGTGTGTGTGAGAGAGAGAGAGAGGGGCCTCAGGTCCTGTCTTCCTTGAGGTATAAAGAGGAGAGGCTTAAAGCGTCAGGACCCTGACACCCCAAACACACGAAGACGTGCATGTGTGGCCGGAGCGAGCGCAAGAAAAGAGTCCAGCGTGCATTAAAACACACACACACACACACACACACACACACACACACACCAACACGCACATGTTTACATATCCAGTCTTTTTGATTCCATCCCGGCTGAAGACCACCGGGCTCGGCTCCACCTGTCCATCTTCCTGGGAGGATTTTCTCAGACATAATCTGTTTTAGGGGGAGGAGGGTGTGTGTGTGTGTGTGTGTGTGTGTGTGTGTGTGTGTGTGTGTGCGTGTGTCTGACTGGGCTGAGATGTCAGTGTGACACACGGACGCA
The DNA here is from genome assembly GCF_009769545.1 of Cyclopterus lumpus. Classification (NCBI taxonomy): domain Eukaryota; kingdom Metazoa; phylum Chordata; class Actinopteri; order Perciformes; family Cyclopteridae; genus Cyclopterus; species Cyclopterus lumpus. Next base: position 2,885,142 of record NC_046979.1, on the reverse strand, counting down.
TCGAGAGCCGGGGATTATGGGAGATTGTGAATATCTATTTATATGATTGTTTTTATACAAGTCTGAAATATGTCGAAGGCCTTTACGGGTCTCTGTGGAACCTGACAGACATTATCGACTCATTGTTGGGACATTGGTGGAAGAAGTAGAATTATCACACTGTGATAAAAGTAAAAGTCCTGCAATCAAAACTTTCTTTTAGCAAAAGTATTATCAGCAAAATGTATGTAAAGGTTTGAAAAGTTAGTTTTTTACTATTGTATATGGTATTACTGCTGCATTAATGTGTATGTCGCATACTTATTTAACTTATTTATATACTGTTGGGGAGTTTCATCTTCAGCGGTGCTTCTTATTTTAGGAGCTTTTCATATGTTGGGTATGAAAAATATGAATCTCTCAAAAAATATCTATCTATACAATATTCGCCTCTTAAAGTAAACCAACAGAGTTGCTATCGCACTTAATTCTAGGACTTTATCAATAGTTTTATTTTAATAAAGACTCCCCGTTAGCCACAGCGCCGACAGATAACGTTCACAAATATAGCTGCTCATATTAATCTCACTTCTAACAATATTAACTTAGTCATAATATATCAGTGCGGCGTCGACAGTTTGTTTCTGCTGCCCCCTAGTGGCGAGAATATCAGTTAATGACAGTTTGAGTAAAGGTACTTGGTTACCATTTTAAAAACTCTGTTGGTATTAAACTTTGTCACAGTATAAAAACATATTATATAACGTCTTTTGCAGCGGCGTACGTCCGTATTTCTTGACATGACGTGCACCATTGGAGGATCACTCTTGAGGAGGTGTGTGTGGTCGTGGCGGCGTGTGTGAGGCCTCGAGATGTCTGAGGATCAACGAGCCGACGGGGTCACGAAGGGCAAAGAGATCTTCTGCAAGTCTTCTGCACACGGTTGCTACAATCTTTTGTTCCTGCAGGACGATAAAGTACATCTTATCTTATCTTGTGATGTGTTGATAACATCCTTGTGGATGTGTTGGTTACAGTTTGTTGTTCTTGTGTGACAGTTTGAGAAACCTGCATTTGTAGTCAGACCTACAACAAATTAATGCGCTGCAATTCGCCCGAGCTAATAAAAACGTACGTACTCCATGTCATTATGAACTAATAAATATTAGGACTGCAAAACATCCCAGGGTGGGAGGAGGAAGGGTCCAACAAACACTGACTGTCGTCACTTCTGTCATCATTTTTCAAACCTAACTAAGTAGTTTATTCCCTAAAACCTAAATAAGTATTGCAGGATCTTTATTAATATTTAATTTCAAATTTCTAATTCTAAATGTTACATTTTTATTTTTTATTTTATAATTTTAAATAATATTTTTTTAATTTTGTATTTCGTTTGTTTGATTTCTAGTTTTCTTTTTATCTTTTTCTTGTTTTTTCTTTTTATTTATTTTTTCAATTATTTTCAATTATTTATTTTTTAATTCGTTCTAATTTGTTCCTTTTTCAAATTTTTTATTTAAAAAAATTCTTTTAATTAGATGGAATAGAAAATTAAATAAAAACGGTCTCGTCATTTTAAAAGACACAAGTGTTAATCCATCCCTGTAAAACCGTATTTCAAGTACCTTTCACAATGACATGAGTTCTAACTGATGATCTCCTTCGTCAGCATGCCCTATAACTAATAATAATCAGTACATGTGCTGGTGTTTCCTATTACCAGGGACACTTTATTAATATAAAAGTGCCAGATGGAGGCTTATTTTGTCCATGAGATAAATCCTAATAACAGTGAGACGATCACACATCAGCTGTGTGATCCCGAGCAGCTGTTGTTTCCCCATAAAGATGATTGACTTATGACGCAACGCTTTGTTTTTTCGTTCATATTTTCACCTGGAGGCGTGCACATCTTGATTTTAACCCTCCAGGCTCACCTGGTCAGCTGATTGCATGACTCTACCACTCAATGGCTCCATGGCCATTGTTTACTGGTATTGTTCTGCACTGAGCAACAATGAATGCTTTCATCCCTGGGCGTTATGGACGGCTGCTCTTCTTGTTCTTAAACCCCACATGATTCATATTTACTGAGTAACAAGGTGAGGAACTGTGATGGAATGTCATGGTTACCACCTTTAGTTAAGCACCTGGTGGAATGTCATGGTTACCACCTTTAGTTGAGCACCTGGTGGAATGTCATGGTTACCACCTTTAGTTGAGCACCTGGTGGAATGTCATGGTTACCACCTTTAGTTAAGCACCTGGTGGAATGTCATGGTTACCACCTTTAGTTGAGCACCGTGGTTTCCACCTTTAGTTGAGCACCTGGTGGAATGTCATGACGCTCAATCAATCAAATACTTCTCTGAAGTACAATTTGAGGTGCTTTGACTTTAGTATTTATCCATTTATCTCCGTTTCTCTGTCTATCTCCATTTATCTCTGTTTATCTCCATTTATCTCTGTTTATCTCCATTTATCTCTGTTTCTCTCAGTCTATCTCAGTCTATCTCCGTCTATCTCCGTCTATCTCCGTCTATCTCCGTTTCTCTCCGTCTATCTCCGTCTATCTCCGTTTTCTCAGTCTATCTCCGTCTATCTCCGTCTATCTCCGTTTCTCTCAGTCTATCTCAGTCTATCTCCGTCTATCTCTGTTTATCTCCGTCTATCTCAGTCTATCTCCGTCTATCTCCGTCTATCTCCGTTTCTCTCCGTCCATCTCAGTCTATCTCCGTCTATCTCCGTTTCTCTCAGTCTATCTCCGTCTATCTCCGTTTCTCTCAGTCTATCTCCGTCTATCTCCGTTTCTCTCCGTCTATCTCCGTCTATCTCCGTCTATCTCCGTTTCTCTCAGTCTATCTCCGTCTATCTCCGTCTATCTCCGTTTCTCTCCGTCTATCTCCGTCTATCTCCGTTTCTCTCAGTCTATCTCCGTCTATCTCCGTTTCTCTCAGTCTATCTCCGTCTATCTCCGTCTATCTCCGTTTCTCTCAGTCTATCTCCGTCTATCTCCGTTTCTCTCAGTCTATCTCCGTCTATCTCCGTTTCTCTCAGTCTATCTCAGTCTATCTCCGTTTCTCTCCGTCTATCTCCGTTTCTCTCAGTCTATCTCCGTTTCTCTCAGTCTATTTCCGTCTATCTCCGTTTCTCTCAGTCTATCTCCGTCTATCTCCGTTTCTCTCAGTCTATCTCAGTCTATCTCCGTTTCTCTCAGTCTATCTCAGTCTATCTCAGTCTATCTCAGTCTATCTCCGTTTCTCTCAGTCTATCTCCGTTTCTCTCAGTCTATCTCCGTTTCTCTCAGTCTATTTCCGTCTATCTCCGTTTCTCTCAGTCTATTTCCGTCTATCTCCGTTTCTCTCAGTCTATCTCAGTCTATCTCCGTTTCTCTCAGTCTATCTCCGTTTCTCTCAGTCTATCTCCGTTTCTCTCAGTCTATTTCCGTCTATCTCCGTTTCTCTCAGTCTATTTCCGTCTATCTCCGTTTCTCTCAGTCTATTTCCGTCTATCTCCGTTTCTCTCAGACTATCTCAGTCTATCTCCGTTTCTCTCAGTCTATCTCTGTTTCTCTCAGTCTATCTCCGTTTCTCTCAGACTATCAGTTTATCTCTCTTTCTCTCCGTCTGTTGCCACCTGACTCTCGGCCTTTGGAGATCAGCTGGCTGAGGACGATGGCGTCCGAGTGGATTTATGGTCACACCCAGAGTTTAAAACTAACACCGACCAAATGTGGATAGAAGTCATCTGCAGATGGTTTACGGCGTTTAGACAATATTACACTTGGAATATTGTGTGTTTCAAAGCAACACGACTAAATAAATAGTTTTTAAAAAATCCCTTTTCAATGAAAATGAAATTTGAATGAAATATTTTATAAACCCATATCAACACATTCAGATCACGTAATACTTTGGGCCCATTTTAATTGGCATATTAATTAGAACAAGAATCCTCTGTTACATTACAGGCTTTTTATTTAGTTGGATAAATGGTACGTATTGTGTAGATTGTGAACATTTTCCCAGTTCATTTAAAAAGGGTTTTAAAAAAAACAACACTAGAAAACATAATTGCAATTTGACAAGTATTTCTGTCAAATGGGATGGAGGTTATGGTCCATTTAGAGTCAAGCAGACCATGAAGCAGGCTATGCTTTAGGGGCGGGGCTACAAGGTGATTGACGGGTCTGGGAGTGTTCTGCGTCGCAGTGTGTTTTCAGTTCCCGGAAGTCATTTTTGCCTTAAGAATGCTTTATTCAGGGTTCCGTTGTACTTAGCTCCGCCCTCTTGTGTCACATCTGGTTGCCAAAAAAAACAAGATGGCGACGTCTTTCTTTGCGTTTTGTCCAGTCTTTAACTTCCAGCTGCTCCTCGTGTGCGTCCCAATCTATTGATGGACGGCGTCGACGGTGTTTTGTGTCTTTCAGCGGACGCACACAGAACTGACCTCCGAGCCGCTTGGAAAGCGTTTGGCATTGTTGTCAGTGCTTCGTGCGTCACAGACCCCGTCACACACCCTGCTGAATACCTGGAATGAGCAACCCAGTCGGACAACACACTCACCTCCCTGTGTTCCAAGGTGTGCAGGCTTCCACATGTACGCAGGCACACACACACACACACACACACATACAGGCCAACCTACATCCACGCAAACACAGAGAAGAACCTGAGTCACGGCGCCCTCAAAAGCTCGCCCTGAGGTGCACCCTCACGCCAATTCCACCCTTTTTCTTCTTACCCCCCCCCCCCCCCCCCCCACACACACACACACACACTCTCCTTCCCTTCTTCTTCTTGTGTGGGTTGCACCTTTTTGGCGTCACCCGTCTCCTTTTTTAAGTTTTTTGAGTCCTCTATAGTGGAAACTTTACCTTTTTCTTTAAGGCCGCCTCACCGATTCATCTTCTCCCGGCTCAATCTATTTAACTTTCCTCCTCGCTTCTCGTCTCTTTCTTCTCTTCTCCGAGGCTCCTCCCACCACGTCCCCGAACACTCCACGCTTTGATACCCTTCAGTTAGCGTGTCAGCAACCCGATGACACATGTGCCCATTCATCCGCCCCTGGTCCACATTGTCAGAAGTGTATTCCCCAATCAAGCAGCAACAAGCACGGCCCTTTTTCTCGGTTTCTTTTTTTTTTTCCTCCCCGTTGAACATCTATTCTGCCTGATAAAAGCCCGCAGACATTCGGAGCGGCTGAATATCTGGCCTCCACAAAAGGATTCCTTCTTGGAGATCCCTCGTACAAAAGCAGGCAGAGAGCATCATGTGTGCGCTGTGCTTTCAGCGAGATCCCCTCCTGTCAGGGTCTTTTATCTCTCAGGGGGGGTGTCTTGAGTGGCTCTCGTGTCTGCGCCGGAGCATGCAGGAGGCTCAGAGCCCGAGAGACGGAGTAGATATATATATATATATATATATATATATATATATATATATATATATATATATACGTCAGCCTGAGTGGCAGCGACGGGGTCGACGGCAACAGGACAAATCCTCCTTCGCGATCTGCCCCCCCGAGAATCCTCTGAAGCTGCTCGGGGAGCTGCCGGGACTCACCTTGAGCTTAATGATTTGCAGATATATATATACGGAGAGAAAGAAGGCTGGAACCTCCAGGGCCGGAGTTTATCTCCTGGACCTGACCCTTTGATCTGGCCCTTAGATTAACCCTGCAGACACAGAGATAGAGCCTCTCTCTCTCGCTGCGTGTGTGTGTGAGAAGTGACAAAGACATTGTGTGTGCATACATCTGCTGTGTGAATATGTGTGTGTGTGTGTGTGTGTGTGTGTGTGTGTGTGTGTGTGTGTGTGTGTGTCTGGAGATGTGGTGCGCTTTGAATAACCTCAGTCTAACCTTTAAGACCCTGGAAAGACCAATAAAAGCAATTTACAGCTGTCCAGCGATGCATTCCACGACCTGCCGTCCCGATCCCATGAGAAGAGGTGCAGCCCCCCCCCCCCCCCCCCCCCCCCCTATATCTAACAATGTCCTGTATCGTAAGAATAAATAAAATAAATTTGTAATAAAGTTTCATATTGACACCCAGGGGTAATTAAATTAAATATCATGATGCAAAGGAGAATATTTATTCCGATAGCAATGGAACTCAAATTACAATAAGATAAATAAATGTATAGATTAGTAAATTAACAGCAGGCTGAACTGTAGTGATCTCTGGCAGTGTTTCAGGACTCCAAGTCCCAAACAAAAAGGAATCAGGATTTTATTATTATTATTTATTTTATTTTAAGACAACCTAAAAAACGGGCATTGTCTGATATATTTATTTGTTCAAACAATTTATAAACTTCCATTCTCAATCCTGACCACCAGGGGTCGACTCCTCTGGTTGTATAGAAGTCTACACTTCATGTGTTGAAGCTGCATTCTCTCTACTGACCACCAGGGGGCGACTCCTCTGGTTGTATAGAAGTCTATGCTTCATGTGTTGAAGCTGCATTCTCTCTACTGACCACCAGGGGGCGACTCCTCTGGTTGTATAGAAGTCTATGCTTCATGTGTTGAAGCTGCATTCTCTCTACTGACCACCAGGGGGCGACTCCTCAGGTTGTATAGAAGTCTACGCTTCATGTGTTGAAGCTGCATTCTCTCTCCTGACCACCAGGGGGCGACTCCTCTTGTTGTATAGAAGTCTACGCTTCATGTGTTGAAGCTGCATTCTCTCTCCTGACCACCAGGGGGCGACTCCTCTGGTTGTATTGAACCATCTTAGCTCCTGATACTAACGAGGCTCTACAAATGGCACAAGCACCAGTACATTTGTTCCCACCATCGTATACCAGGGTGTGACTTGGCTTCGGTCAGGCGGTCGGTCTCATTAAAATACAGTCGGTTACTCAAAGTCTTTGGTTGCAAAACTCTTCAGTGTTTAAAAAAAACACCGCCCCAATTTCAAAACCAGAGAGAGAGAAAAAAAAAAAAGTTTTCCCTGTAAACCACATGAAAAACCATTGGAAAGTCATTGGATCTCAATGAGACGGATATTAGTAAAACCTGAAACTTAAAAGGTTAAGCTGATTTCCCAACCTAAGCCGTTTGTCTTCACTGGGTATTAACATGTAAAACTGGTGTTAAAGTTGATGCTCTTCGGATCCAGCGTCGCCTGCTCGTGATGGTTATTAAGTATTCTATTGAATGAAAACCCGTTAACAAGTGAACTCACATCATTCACTCTGGATGGGAAGGACAAGAAAAACAGAGATGTACTAAAAACCCGATACGCTTGGTCAGCGTTCTTTGCACTTTACTAAAAACCCAAAGGCTCAATGTCTTCAACGGACAAAACCCGGGGTTTGCTTTATTTCTTTATTTCGGTGTAATGAAATTCTGCTCCGGTTGGACCGTCTCAGCGACCACCCACCGCTGCTCGTGCATCACACAGGAGCTGCACACGGCCATGTTGGTCTGCTGTTGACAGATGGAAGAAAGAAAGAAAGAGATCCAGCTCTGCGTCTCCGTCCACAGACTGATATTAGATCAACATCAGACGACTCGTCTGGCTTGGGCTCCGCCCGAAAGCCAAATTATAACTCTATAATTGTTTCGGATGAACCCTGCTCCCCACAAAGAAGAACAGGTAGCAACCTGTCAATCACCGTGTAGCCCCGCCCTAAAGCATCTCCTGCTTTATGGTCTGTTTGACTCTAAATGACCATAATTTATTAAATGAACATCATGTTGTATTGAAGAAGACTTGAAACTAGAGATTGAGACCAAAAACTCATGTTTACAATGTTTACTGAGGGAATAAATCAAGAGAAGTAGAGTCATTTATATAGACTTCTATACAACCAGAGGAGTCACCCCCTGGTGGTCAGGAGAGAGAATGCAGCTTTAACACATGAAGCATAGACTTCTATACAACCAGAGGAGTCGCCCCCTGGTGGTCAGGAGAGAGAATGCAGCTTTAACACATGAAGCATAGACTTCTATACAACCAGAGGAGTCGCCCCCTGGTGGTCAGGAGAGAGAATGCAGCTTTAACACATGAAGCATAGACTTCTATACAACCAGAGGAGTCGCCCCCTGGTGGTCAGGAGAGAGAATGCAGCTTTAACACATGAAGAATAGACTTCTATACAACCAGAGGAGTCGCCCCCTGGTGGCCAGGAGAGAGAATGCAGCTTTAACACATGAAGCATAGACTTCTATACAACCAGAGGAGTCGCCCCCTGGTGCTCAGGAGAGAGAATGCAGCTTTAACACATGAAGCATAGACTTCTATACAACCAGAGGAGTCGCCCCCTGGTGGTCAGGAGAGAGAATGCAGCTTTCACACATGAAGCATAGACTTCTATACAACCAGAGGAGTCGCCCCCTGGTGGTCAGGAGAGAGAATGGAAGTTTAAGACCCTTCTGCATTGGCTTCTCTTTGCTTTCCCGGTGTTTACTTATCTTTCCTTTTATTACTTAACGATTAACAGTTTTTTAAAATGTTATATTTGTAGATTTTCATCTATCTGGGCCCATAATAAATAGTTTTTCCCGGCATGTATTTGAATGACCAAGCACAGGTGCTCTAATGAGGCCATTGTGAACTCATTCCCTTTCGTGGAACCAGATGAAGGTTTAGTTCTCGGACCGTCTTGCATCTTCGTGTCCCGATAAATAAGATGTGAACTAAACCTTTTCAGTGTATCAAGCGTCTTTCAGAACGTCCATTCCTTGCTGCTTCGGTCTCGGGGATGAACAACAGGGATGTGCTCTTGTTTCATCATCCCTTCAAAACCCCCCGACACCGCTCTGCCACTCAGAGACTCGGGCGACGCACGGATCAGCAGTCTAAACACACATTACAGGCTTGTCATCGGCCCTCGGCCGTAAGACCGCTGGCTCTACTAAAGCCCCCTCGCACTGAGAGTCATGACTGAATATATTCTGGTTCTCAAGACTCTCTTGAGCCATGCGACACATCTTCACCCCTATCCTGTCTCTTTTTATACACCTCTTCTTCTTCGTCTTCTTCTTATTCCGACGCCTCGCGGTGACTGACAGCTGCAGCGCGGCTTCATTATGGCCGCACGAAAGCCGCATTTTAAAATCATATTCACCATTTTCCCCTCGGCGGGGCAGGGGAGGTGGCTGTTATAGAAGAGGGGGGAAGGGTGGGGGGGGGGAGCAGGAAGGGAGGGAAAAGCTCCCCAGATGAAAATCCTAAATCAGTATGCCCTGCCGCTGCAGCTGAGGCCTAGGCGGGGATTGCATTTAATTTATTCTCCTAAGCCTGGGAATCAGGCCATCAAAAGGAACCAAACTCTCAGGTTTCCTGCACTAAATGGCCCGACAGTGTGATGTGGCCGACTTAACCCTTTCGAGGTGGCGGGGGGGGGGGGGGGGGGAGAGGGGTCGCCTGCCCCCGTCCGGACCAATTTATCTCCCGACGCTCCCGAGTCTGCCGGCACAAGAGACACTCGGGCTCAGTTTGGGGACCCGTGTGGCCCAGAAGGTGACGCCGCGAGGACAGGTGGCTCGCCCCCTCCTTGGGGTTTTGCTGGATTTGGAGATCCCTTCTTTAGCCTCGTTTAGTGCTTGTGGCTCATGGGATTAAGGGACACCCTCGTGGTGCAGGCAGGCCAGAGTGCAGCCCAGGCTTCTTTTCTTGAGTCACCTGTTGAAATGAAATGCCAGACGTCACGTGACGATCCTGCAGCGACTCCTTTACGTCCAACGGCAACAGGAAGTGGCTGAGATGCTTGTGGGTCGATTGGTGCGAACCATTTCAAGAACCGATCACAACAGCAGGTGCAATCAACGATCCTCTGTCGGACGACAACAAACCAACAAACAAACAACCAAACGATATCAAAACCAATGAAGCCGCATCGTAATCCAACGATCGATAACATTCCGATAGAAAAGGTCCAGACGATCCAATGCAGTACGATATTTAGTCCAAAAAACACATTATTACATCTAGAAATACCCACGGACTGCAGATATGCCTAATCTTTTATGTATTTTCCGTCATAACTCCATAAAACATGTAAACATGGCCGATGTCTTGGTCTGCCTTGGATGGTAACAGGTTAAGTTGCCGAACGCCATAACCGAACCATTGCTATGACGACCATCTCTCCCGAACCGTAACCAATCGATCTTCAGGTATTGTAGGAAGCAATAAAAGGTGAAAGGATACTTTTATTACTATTAATAATAAGCCAGATTATTTTGTCGTGGATCTACAATCTATGTTTTGTTTTCATTTTAACAATGTGTTTAAATTCTCTTCTCCATGACATGTTATGTTCGTACCCGATTGAGCAATAATCAAAGTTAAACTAACTAAAAGTAACGGTAGCAATGCATTTCATTTCCACTGTTCCACTGAAAAAACAATAATAAAAAAAAGATGGATTATACGCATTAAATCTGCTTTAAAAAGACGTATTAAAACAAAAATATCATCAACATTTGACTTTATCCAGTGAGAAGCAGCGTCGCTCGAGGGGGAATCCACCAAAATGGCTCAAACTTTGGCAAAAGAAGAGTTTTTTGTTTTTTAAAGTTTAAAGTTTGTTTAAAAAAACCAACCTTCGATTCAGGAACACTCTCAGCGTGTATTCTTCCCCACACGTGGAACCTTTCTTGGGTTACTGCTTCTTATCCAAGCGAGTTAAAGTGCCGCGCCGGTCGTCTTTACCCATAATGCCGCGGTGGCAGGCGGCTGCAGGAGGAGAGTGAACCGTGTGAGTTCGGCTCGCTTTCACAATTCGACACAATCTGAAGATCTCCTTCGAAAAAAAAATAACCAACGCGTCAGGTCACATGGGTCCACATTCAGTTTATTATTATTTAATGTTTTTATCCATCTCTCGAGTTCTTGGAAATCACCGCGTTCCTTTCGCCGTGACTTCGTCCTCGACCGCATGAAGAGACCAAGCGAGGCGAAGGCTACTGTTTAAACCGCGCTCACAAATACACTTCACAGAGGCTTTATTTCCTGCCGCAGAGGGCTTTGGGAGGTTTTTATTAACTTATTCTGACAGAAGGAGTCGTTTGGTGCGCTGGGTTTCCAAAGTGAGGTCCAGGGACCATCGGGGGGGTCACCGTGGAGGTGAGGAGGGGGCATCGGACACGTTGATTCAAAGCAGGTTTCTGTAGATTTACACAAGTAACCCCTCGCACAACGCAACGCACACAGCTGGAGCATATCGCATTAATTAAACAGCACCAGGAAGATCGTGGAAAAACACAAAAACGGGGGAAATATGTTGACGCAAAAAAAATAAAAAAGTATACGCCGTGAAAAGCACAGGAAGTGCCACAAGAGGGCGGAGCCAACTCCAACCCGAACGCTGGACAAGACATCCAAAAAGGGTCACGATTAACTTCCCTTAACTGAAAACACACATTGTTAAAAAGGAGAAAACTCCCACTCCGGGTTAAGAAAAAAAAAAAAACGCTGGGTTAGCGGCCTGTCAATCACCTTGTTGCCCCGCCCTAGAGCACATACCCTGCTGGTTATTCATGCTACCTCCCTTGGTCACATCACTCTTCGACCCGGTTAACCAACTGCTTAAAATCTGATTACGAATCCATTACGAAACACAATTAAATAATACAACGCCTCTATTTACGATAACATGCAAGGTCACTTAATGGTCTCTCTCTCTCTCTGTTTTGAATCCTGCCTTTTCTTCGACGCTCGTAAACACTTTTGGCTGGAAGAGCGAGCGTCCAGAACCAGTAGCAGTCGTCAGCAGACTGTTGTTGTTACCGGGCTCCGGTCACAAAGGACATCATATTACTTTCTCCTTATGAACACATGTGAAAAGCTGGGCAGATCTCTGATGACCAGCTCCTTACCCCCTCGCCTCCTCTCCTCCTTCATCTCCCCCCACCCCATTGTTTGCTTTACTTTATTCTCTGTTTTTACTGCCCTCCCTCCCCCCGTAATTTTTTCGTGCAAAGAATAAAATTTCATCCCGCGCGACTCTGGGAAAGGCGGCCTTCGGATTGGCCCTCGCCCGTACAGATGCTTTGAATTTACGGAGCTTTTCTGCCTGCGAGGAGAAGCAGGGAGGGGATGGACGGGATGGATGGGGGGTGGGGGGGGGTGGTGCTGAAGGGGGTGAAACCTGCCTGTATTTCCTGGGGATTAGGGTTCAGATGGGCGCCCTCAGAGGAGGTCTCAGGTCCCGGCCTCCCTGGATGGCTGGGAAACTGACCCCCATCTGACTCCGTGGGCTTCTTTGTGCCCGGCCGGCTACACGAGCCCTCCAGGGACGGGACCGAGACCCCGGACTCTGTCCCACAACCCGGGCCGCCTGAAACCATCACGCGTCTACCTTACCAGTACATATATCAAACCCCTATATTTGCTTTATTATTTGTTTTAAAAGGATGACTCCAGTGATTGGTCTTTGATCTGGGAACAAGGCTTCCCTGAAAGAAGTCCAACCTGGTCAGAAACGCAATAAATAAAAACAAAACGTCTTGCCAGAGAACATGAAAGACCTCGACCGTTGATCGTCTGACTTTGTTGCAACAATGTAACAACTCTGGAGGAGCTCCATGTGTTCATAACCCACAGACGAGCGCCAAAAACTATGAAATTAAACCCCAGCTGAATTAACCAGAACGAGAGAAAAGGAACCGATGACCCTCAAAAGGGTCGATACGTCATCGGATTGTGAACTGAAGAGCCTCTGAACACTGAAGTGCTGTCGATTGGCCTGCAGGAGGCCGAAGGTTCGAGCTAAAAAGCACCAATGGAGGCGCTCGGTGCCGCTTTGAGATGGCTGGTGAACACAGGGGAGCATTCAGCAGCTTGGTGGAGACCAAAGACGGAGCTAAAAGCAGAGTAGAAATTGGACTTGGGGCCCAAAAGAATACTTCTATTGCTCGCTGTCTGCTGGAAACTCAGTGAAGCTTCTTCTTCTTCTTCTTCTTCTGCGGTTCACTAACGAGTAGTCCTACAGGCAGGTACGCAGTCAATTTCTTCACGTGTCATTTCAAAAACTGTTGTGCGGGATTATTTTTGTTGTTTCATCGTTATCTGAAGTCTTTTCTTCCGGCGCATTAATAAGACGGGACAAGATAATACAGTCAAATCTAAAATGAATGTAGCGTGTCATCTTTCTGCCATTTGTTGAGCAACATTTAAAATTCTGCTCACTTCAATACACTTTATCATTATTATTACTTCATTGAACATGCACACACACACACACACACACACACACACACACACACACGAGGGACAGATGGATGTTTTTAAAGGTATTTTATTACCGCAGTGTGTACAGACCTTTTTTGTAGAATCATCAATTGTTAACAGTTATTTAGAAAGCATTTCAATTATTTATTATTCCCCCATAAGAAAGTTAGGCTTTTGAAAAGTCCAAATGCAGCAGAGCAGTCGGGTTCCTCGTGTGTGTGTGTGTGTGTGTGTGTGTGTGTGTATATCAGTCAGTCCCAATTCAAATCAAAGCCTCTGTGTGGAGGCAAGCTGCTGCACAGAAAATGGCCGAGATGAGACATTCCCAGTTCTTGGTTACAGGGCGCCATCTAGTGGCGGCTGAGTGAAAGAGCAAAACCAAAAAAGCAACAACAGAGAGCTTCTATTTCCAGCAGGGAGTACATTTGTTTTATGGCTTAAGACAAAAAAACAAAAACACAAAAAATAAAATACTAGTTTTTCTTCTTTCTTTCCCTTCCGACTCTTTTGGATTCAATTAAAAATTAGACAAACAAAATAAAAATCCATGTTCTTATGTTCCATATTCTTCTATAGCATTTCACAAATACTCCATCTATATTTCAACATTAATATTTTATGTTTCAATGTAAACCGTTCGTGCCCTGCAAAAAAAACCAAAAAAAAACTCCAATTCAACTATTTTGTGTCATAAATTAATTAATTCTTTTTACAACCAGGCGGTTGGGGGTTTACAGCCGGTACCAGGATGACGACATCGTGAAAGGTGCCAGGCGACTTCTTTTTTCCTCTAACTGAATGCATTAATAAAAAAAAGGTCTCTGCAGCACACGAGGAAAATAAGTTTGTTTGCCCGTGTAAAAAAAGGCAAAACACACACGACACAGAAACTCCTTCCAGTCGCTCCGTTTGAAGACCAAAGCAGAGAAAACTGAACCTCACCTTCTCGTCACAAAGTACCGTTAACAACAGAGACTTCAAACCAAAGCAATTCAAAAATGATTGGTTTGTGATGATGGTTTTTTGAGATGAAAAATAAAGAGAACAGCTGTTTTTACTGCCATCACATGCATTAACCCGTATTTATAGGACTTCTCTGGAAGCCTGGCAATGGAGCTGCGTCTATCTCTCATAACATTTTTTTTATAAATGATATTATAAATGATATAATTATTATATATATATATATATATATATATATATATATATATATATATATATATATATATATATATACACACATATATATATATATTAAATCTAATTAAATATATATAATTAAATATATATATTAAATATACATAATTATAATAATAATATAATTATATATATGAAGATTCGGGCACTGCTCGTAATAAAAGACCGGAAAATGAGCAGTGCACTTTTACATTTAAATGCCAGAGGTGACAAGTAAAATAAGAAATTAAAACCAATTTTGAAAAGAAAATTTAAAAAAATACAAACGTAATGCAAAAAGAAAAAACACATAAGAATTAAAAATAGAAATGGGAGGTGGCCACTCCCCCTCCCCCCCTTCTAGCTGGTCTCCAGCTTGGCCATTTCCTGCACGTAGATGCCGATGCTCTCGCTGTCGAACAGCACGAAGTAGACGGTCTTGATGGTGGAAGACATGGTGGCCACGAAGTAGGTGGAGATGGCCTTGAGGATCAGCTGGGCCGCCGTCTGCTTCGGGAAACCATTCCTGGCACAAAGTTATGGATTGCATATGAATGCGAGAACAATATCACGTCTGTTCCCGACTCAACACTCCCTGAATCTCCTCACAGTCACCAGTTATTCACCGAAAGGTCACAGACATGATGCATCACGTAAAAAAAAATATATCATTTTGAGAGCGTGAGACTTCTCGCTGTCATCGGGATTCAGACGTTAGAAATGTTCTCGCGGCACTCGTGGAAAAATACTTTGTGGGCAGAACGCCCATCTGCCCTTTTAAAAATCAGCCACTTCTGAGATACGAGTCGACTGTTTTGGGAGAAATCTCCGTCAAGCAGGAAGAGACAACAACAACAACAACAAATAGGACTAAACATCGGTTTAGTTTATGGCTTTTCTCTAAATCAGAGGTCTTCAACGGGGTTGGGGAGTCTGTGGAGGTACTGCAGTGGGTCATGAAATCTTTGGTTGATTAGACAATTCTTTATATATATATATATATATATATATATATATATATATATATATATATATTTTTTTTTTTTTTTTTTTAAATAAAAACTTGAATATATGAACCTGTGTGTTATTTAAATAGCTTAGTATTGAACGCACAATAACAAGGTATGTTTATATATGGCACTAGGCCCTTAGTATACAATTAGATAGATGATAGATAGATCTATCCATTAATTTGGGGGTCCTTAGCCTGATGGAGTTTTTCCTTCTCAGGCCTCTGAAACTATTTAAATCTGACTGCACCGCTGCAACTCGTAGAAATACGGCATCGAACCTGCGGCGAAGGGTTCACGCGTGTTTGTGTCAACCTCTCCCAGATCAAAGTGGAGGTGTGTGTGGGTTTGTTTCCGCCGTCGCCGGGGTAACCAACGGCAACGCCCGTTTTGATTGACGCAGAGAAGATTTTGAGAAAGTCGAGGATTTAACTGCCCACGGTGCGGGCGGTACCCCCGGATACAGCTTCTTGGTCCGGAACCAGGTTGGTTACGCAACCACGCCTTTGAGGGACCAGTTCTTTGATCTAAAGCCGGAGTGAAACCGCCATGAAACCCTCTGAACCCCCCAAACACCCGCCGGGCGGAACGCACGCTTGTTTGGAGCAAATCGTTCAAAAACTACACCGTTCATCAGTAAGAAGCCGCCACGATATTTAGATTTCCAGCTTTTCCCCCGACGGTGCTTGAACGCCTCATGAACGAAACGGAGCCTAAAAATTTGCGATTTCATCCAAAAACATTTTATTCTACGCGTCTCATTTGAGATAAGTCGGATGGGTAAATCGGATGAATCGTAAAAATGCACTTTTTTTGAGAGTACAATAAGTTTCTTGCAGAATGCTATTGGTTAAGGATACCCAACACATACATTAAAACAATTAAAAAATACATAAAGGGCAGATAGGAGGTTTCGGCCATCAATATACAGTACGTTGCATGTGAAGCCTCCATTTCTTTGGTGACATTTGTGGCAACTTGGGAAACAATGTTGCAGACACAAAATCCATTGTTTAAGTAAAAGAAATTCTGAAAGAAATTTGCATTTTGGGGTATTTTAAGGCATCGTGCCGTTTCCATAAGGAGGTGCAGGACTTTCACACTGCGCCTTAAACAAGACACCTCGCGCCTTAAAATTGGAGACGGAGTGATGCATTGTGGGGTTTTTTTTCTTCTTACCTCCCGCTGCCGATGGAGGGAAACGCCACGGACTTGAGCTTCTTCTCGTCCGCCAGCGCCAGGCAGTTCTTCACCGTCTTGTCCAGCAGCTCCTCGCACTTGTCGGAGCCCCAGCCCGGGCTGTTGCAGTGGATGACGTACTTGGCCGGCAGGCTGAAGCCAGAGGTCAACACGGCTGAGGAGAGGGCAGGTAGTGGAGGAGAGGAGGGGAGGAGGAGAGGAAGGGAGGAGGAGAGGACGGGTAGTGGAGGAGAGGAGGGGAGGAGGAGAGGACGGGTAGTGGAGGAGAGGAGGAGAGGACGGGTAGTGGAGGAGAGGAGGGGAGGACGGGTAGTGGCGGAGAGGAGGGGAGGAGGAGAGGACGGGTATTGGAGGAGAGGAGGGGAGGAGGAGAGGACGGGAGGAGGACAGGTAGTGGAGGAGAGGAGGGGAGGAGGAGAGGACGGGTAGTGGAGGAGAGGAGGGGAGGAGGAGAGGACGGGTAGTGGAGGAGAGGAGGAGAGGACGGGTAATGGAGGAGAGGAGGAGAGGAGGAGAGGACGGGTAGTGGCGGAGAGGAGGGGAGGAGGAGAGGACGGGTAGTGGAGGAGAGGAGGGGAGGAGGAGAGGACGGGTAGTGGAGGAGAGGAGGGGAGGAGAGGACGGGTAGTGGAGGAGAGGAGGGGAGGAGGAGAGGACAGGTAGTGGAGGAGAGGAGGGGAGGAGGAGAGGACGGGTAGTGGAGGAGAGGAGGGGAGGAGGAGGGGAGGGGAGGAGAGGAGGGGAGGAGGAGTGGACGGGTAGTGGAGGAGAGGAGGGGAGGAGGAAAGGAGGAGAGGAGGGGAGGACGGGTAGTGGAGGAGAGGAGGACAGGTAGTGGAGGAGAGGAGGGGAGGAGGAGAGGACGGGTAGTGGAGGAGAGGAGGGGAGGAGGAGGGGAGGAGAGGACGGGAGGAGGAGAGGAGGGGAGGACGGGTAGTGGAGGAGAGGAGGGGAGGAGAGGACAGGTAGTGAAGGAGGGGAGGAGGAGAGGAGGGGTAGTGGAGGAGAGGAGGGGAGGAGGGGAGGACGGTATAAGTGCTCGCATAAAAAGTAAAATACGTCTCGTTTGCACATTCCTTAATAATTAGAATAATTTAGGGATCTATGATTAAATACATTTCTTGAATCTCTTTCTAAATTTACCAAGAATTATTTTGGGTTTATTTCATGAAGACAAACCGATGCATCAAGCGTCTTAAGTCAATACGATGTCTGATAATCGGGAAATAACGTCTCACATTGCCTCGTGCCGTCCGATTTATTATTATCTTTTGCCGATTAATTAATATTTCATGTTTAAAGATTAAAATTGGGGATTTTTTCCTGATTATTTGTGGGGGATAAACAACTCCCATTTCACGGATATCACAATTAAAAAAAAAAAAAATCTACTAAATCAATTAGTATTTAAAAAGATACAAATTATTTGGTCGAGCACAAAGTTTCACGAAGTTCAAGGACTGTAGACATGCAGGAGTGAACTCATTTCACCTCTAACGAGCCGCTGGCGTCCATTTTTTTTTTTTTAAATCAAGCAGTCAACTTCGGCTTCGTTAAACCAGATTTGAACCGCTGGACGCCGTCGAGAACACGTCGGCTTCGTGGGAAAAATGTGTGGCAGCGAATCTCCTGCAGCTTAAAAAAAAAAAAAAAAAAAAGGTTTGGCCGATGTTTTCCAGCCGGAGAGAAACTCGAACGATCACTTCTCCAGACGGCGAGTATAAGCCTCCAGTCGGATTTTATTAGCCCGCAGCGAACGCCTCGCCGGGGTCGAAAGCCGAGGACGAGGGAGGAGGGACTTCACACGGCGCCATGGCGATGATGATGATGATGATGATGATGATGTTATTCCTGGACCGAGTGCTGGAGGCGTGATGTAGGCAGGTGTGTGTGTGAGGTAGGTGTGTGTTTGATGTAGGCGTGTGTAGGTGTGTATGTGTGTGTAGATGAAGGTGTGTGTCGATGTGTGTGTAATGTAGGTGTGTGTGTGTGTGTGTGAGATGTAGGTGTGTGTCGATGTGTGTGTGATGTAGGTGTGTGTAGATGCGTGTGTGTAGATGTGTGTGATGTGGGTGTGCTTGTGATGTAGGTTTGTGGGTGTGTGATGTAGGTATGTGTGTGTGATGTAGGTGTGTGTGTGATGTAGGTGTGTGAAGGCGCGTGTAGATGTGTGTGTGTGATGTAGGCTTGTGTAGGTATGTGTGTGTGATGTAGGTGTGTGTGTGTGATGTAGGTATGTGATGTAGGTATGTGTGTGTGTGATGTAGGTGTGTGTAGGTATGTGTGTGTGATGTAGGTATGTGTGTGTGTGATGTAGGTGTGTGTAGGTATGTGTGTGTGATGTAGGTGTGTGTAGGTATGTGTGTGTGTGATGTAGGTGTGTGTGATGTAGGTGTGTGTGATGTAGGTGTGTGTAGGTGTGTGTGTGTGTGTGTGTGATGTAGGTATGTGTGTGTGATGTAGGTATGTGTGTGATGTAGGTGTGTGTAGGTATGTGTGTGTGATGTAGGTGTGTGTAGGTATGTGTGTGTGATGTAGGTGTGTGTAGGTATATGTGTGTGATGTAGGTATGTGTGTGTGATGTAGGTATGCGTGTGTGATGTAGGTATGTGTGTGTGATGTAGGTGTGTGTAGTTATGTGTGTGTGTGATATAGGCGTGTGAAGGTGTGTGTAGATGAAGGTGTGTGTAGATGCGTGTGTGATGTAGGTGTGTGTGTGATGTAGGTGTGTGTAGATGAAGGTGTGTGTAGATGTGTGTGTTGTAGGTGTGTGTAGGTGTGCGTTTAGAGAGATTTACGGGACACTCTGACATCAGTCATGGAGCTGGACGATGCTCGAGCAGATCGATATCGATATAAAATGAAGAAAGTCGTGAAAGTCAGAAGAGACGACGTCCGATCTGTCACTGCCCGTCATAAAAAAAACTGTATCTCGTCATTATTTAGATCATTTTTTATCCAATACTTTTGCCAAGATTTAAGGCGTTTGTTGAATTGACAAAAGCCTTAAATCTACATAAACAACAACAATCTAAACAAACAACGGTGGTAAATAGTGAAAGAGTCAAACTCTGCTTTTCTGAAGAAAAAGAAAGAAAAAAAAAAGCTTGAACTATCCACACAACAAGCAGCATCCGCTGCAAATAAATTAAATAAATTAAATAAATTAAATAAATTAAATAAATTAAATAAATTAAATAAATTAAATAATCTGCTCTGTGCACTTACCGCCAGCCACCTCCAGGGGGCCGCCTTTCTTCTTCAGCTCCGACAGCGCTTCGGTGAACTCCTTCCCTCCCTTCTTCTCCAGAGCAGAGCCTGCAAGGGGAGGAGAGGACCGGAGTGATCGCATACCTCATGTGCTGCTGACGGGCGGGCCGGAGAGAGTGTGTGGGGGGGAGATGTTATGCAGGCAGACAGACAGGCGAGCAGGCAGGCAGGCAGACAGACAGGCAGGCGGTCAGGCATGGAGACAACGATGCCGTCAATCCTATTTTTACCCGGTTTCTCTCGTGCCACACAGAGGCTCCATTACTGCAGTTTGTTGGAGACCTTTTTTCAACGCGTCCAACAAACTGTTTTAACCAAAATGACTCAGACTCAGTTACACTAACGTCTTAAAAGCCGGCGGCCGCCTAATTATATTATAGTACTATTATTATTATAATAATTACTTAAACCTGAAAAGCTCCTGGAACTTGTTTGAATGCACGTTTTAAAGAGGACGAGGATATAAAAGGTGATTGAAGTCTCCGGAGCCAGAGACATCAATGTTGTGGCTGCAATAGCTTTACAATACAGGCAGGAGAGGAAAACACAATCAGGTGAATATCAGCCAAAAGTTAGTGATGAAAGCTAAAATTATATATATTTTTTAAAACAGCCAAAACAGAGCAAGCAGATAAATAAATATATAAATAAATATTAATATAATTATTTGTGTCAATCACTCGTTAATTGACAAGCGATCGACGCTCAGGAGTTTTAATCCGAGTCTCTTTCTTGAGCAGCTGGACTGACGGCACGGCCGACGGGAAACAGGAAGTGAAGCGAGGCCACATTTCAGTCAAGTGGAACAAACAACAACAACAACAAGCAGCAGCAGAATTATGAACGCATGACATGATGCACTCAGCTGCTCTCTGCAGGTCTTCTTTATGTCCAAAGGGTTTCTTACTAAATAACTACACAGAGAGAGAGAGAGACACAGAGACAGACAGACACAGAGACAGAGACACAGAGACAGACAGACAGACAGACAGAGAGACACAGAGAGAGAGACACACAGAGACAGACAGACAGAGAGAGAGACAGAGGGAGAGAGACAGACAGACAGACAGAGAGACAGAGAGACACAGAGAGAGAGACACACAGAGACAGAGAGAGAGACAGAGGGAGAGGGAGAGAGACAGACAGACAGAGAGAGAGAGACAGAGGGAGAGGGAGAGAGACAGACAGAGAGACAGACAGACAGAGAGAAAGAGAGAGAGAGAGAGACCTCTGGGTTGGATGGGTCCTTTACCTACTTCACCACCTGAATAGAGGGAGGAGTTGGTCGGGTGAACGACAGCGTCGCTGTCCACGATGGAAATGTCGGCTTGGACAACTTGCAACTACAGACGACAACAACAACAACAACAACAGGCAAACAACATGGTGATAAAAACACAGTGAGAGTGTGTGTGTGAGTGTGTTTCAGGAGCAATAATGTGGGTAAAACATTATTTTATTTTTTTCAAACGGATGAAAGAGAACAACAGGAAGAAGAGAGCCCTTATTGGCCGAGGTCACAGGAGACAAGGAGACAAGGACGCAACCGAGGACACGGTGGGTCACGTTACGCAATCAGGAAGCGGGACGGCGCAGCCGGCCAGGTGGACTCTCACAGGATGACTCGCTAAACGTTGAGAGAGCATTTTAAAATAGTAAAATCATATTTATGTATTTTTTTTAGAAAGGAAGCGACCACCTGACCGACTGTCGTCCGGGTTCCTCGGCTCCCATAAAAGAGCAAATAACTCCGGGTGATCGCCCTCCAGGCCGTCGGCCTCTCTGAGGCTGCAGAGAGAACGGGGGATTCAAGTCCCGTTGTTTCTTTCTGGAAATCGGAGCTCCGATTCACAACAAGTGATTATTAAGAAAAAAGGGTAAGACAGCCTTCTGAAAAGGAGGACGACCTGGAATGAAGACGACGGGGAGAGCGAGCAGCATCTCCGCTCTGAGGTATATGAAAAATAAAAACATTGCTTTTTTTAAAAGTCCTTGAACGCCTCACGGCTCGCTGCTGGGAGTCGTTTCAAATGCATAATCCCCCCCCCCCCCCCCCCCCCCATTCATCCGCCAGATGAAAATCACGTCTTTCTCTTCATTTTTCAGTCAGCGAGCAGGTCGAAGAAAATCAAAAGATAAAAATAAGTTATTTTTTTACTGTCATCTTTGAGTCAGAATCCACTTTAAGTTTATGTCAACAAGGGATAAATAAAACTAAAAGCAGAAAAATAATAATAAATAAAACTAAGAGAGAGATCTTTAGAAGGCCAACAAAAAGTTGTATATGAATTGCTTAATAAAAGCTCTATTAAACAAAGCTAATTCTCCCCCAATTGTTTTTTAAGTCTTTTATTAAAGATTGGTTTAAACAGATTTTCCCCCATTTTTAACCAAAGAAATTATATTTCCTTAAATGAATACGATTAAGATAAACGTATTTTCGTGTGTAATAGAAAGTGAAGAGAAAAACTATTTTCACCTGGATTTTTGTGATATTCCGCCCCATCAGATCGTCAATTGATTTCAAACTATTAAATGACGTATTGTAGATTGAATCAATATCTCTTGAACTGATCTGGTGGAGGAAGATTTTCTGTTAATATTTCAATTCGCAGATCAAATATAAATTTAGGAGTTTAGCTTTATGAACATTCAAGGATTTAAAAAAAAAAAAAACTCAAAAACCGGGACCAGAGAGGCTGATGGGAGTTTGGGGGGCGGGGCTCACCGAGATCATCTTTAAGTTCAAGTTCAGCATTGGTGGGGTTGATGACCCCCTCCACGTCAAAGCCAGCCAAGTTACTGACCTCGCTGTGGATGAGGTTGAGCTGCGGAGGGAGGGGGAGGGGAGGGGGAGGGGCATGCCGAGGAGGAGGGGAGGAGCAAGAAGGAAGAGGGGAGGAAGCAAAGCAATTACAACCCGATTCCCACCACCGCACCAAGGGAAACCTCGACTTCTAGATGGTTCATACACCCGAACGTTCATATCTGCACGACAGCTGGAGAAGCTGATTCGTGGGCGGTTTGACGTCTGAAAGCAAACTCAGCATTAAAAAAAAAAAAAAAACTTCCATATGGGGGCTCTTCATCGGGATGTTTCTCCTGCAGGCGCATCGATCGCTGAGTGATGAATTATTTAAGAGAGAGAGAGACGGAATCATTGGGACGGAAAAACGGCCTCAACCCAGGAGCAGAAACTCACCACCAGGGGGCGCCGACGGTGCAATAAGAAAGAGAAATAATGTTACATTTTTTATTTTTATTTTTTTAACTCTAACAACACGGTGCCCGTTCTATTCATACCAGCGCTCTTCCTTCTGCGTCACAATAAAAGCTCGATGGCGGACGATCTCATGTCACGCAGCTGCGTTTGCAGATATTTGAGAGCGTAATAAGTGTTTTTCTTTTTTTTTAAAGCTACGTATTAAATGTCCCTTTTGAATGTCAACTATCTAGACCCGAGACAAATCCAAATATATTATATATTTTATATCTTGTATTTCCTTTGCAGTCTGACGGTATTTAGTTTCCTTCTGAAGATTGTTCAATGTATATCCACGAGTCCACTAGTCCACGAGTCCACGAGTCCACTAGTCCACTAGTCCACGAGTCCACTAGTCCACGAGTCCACTAGTCCCCCGTTGCACAAACCTCCCACGATTTTTAAAAAACGTGTAAATAAGAGTTAATCGCCCCCAAAGAAAGACGGTATTTATAAAAAAGAGACTGAGCCGCTGGCGGTGAGGGGCGTTCCCATTTCACGAGCTCATTCTCTGAAAATCACGAGCGAATCGACCGCACAAAAAACTAGCCACTCGCACGCGCAATGCATCCTGGGACACGGCGGCACCAGCAGGAGGTTTCACATGCGGGATCAGCACCGACTGGACGTCCGCACAGAAGAGATTTTCTCCCCTTTTGATGCGACCGCGCGGGGGGAGGACTCGAGACCGCGTGTTGGAACTCCATTTAATTCGAGGGGAGGAAGCTAAACTGATGAAGACTACGGAGACAACCTCTAAAAAGATAGATTACGTCTTCATCATCATCGGAGATAAAACGTGGAGCTCTGGAAGCACATTTCCCACATTTCTTCTTTTTTTAATGACTCCAAAAAGCTACTTACTAAACCACGTTTTTCTTTTTAATGGACAGAATCAATTAGCCATTACCATCCGACTGCATCTCTGTTTGTAATTAGGGAATCCGTGACACGTCTTGCATCATTCTTGAGTCATTCATCCCCCCCCCCCCCCCCCCCACACACACACACACACTGACTTTTCCAAACTTAAAACTATTTTTAGGAGCTTCAGATCTTTATGATCTTGACATGCGTTTCAGTTCAATAATAATAATAATAATAATTTTAAAAAGGAAGGTTAAAGAAAGGAAGCGGAACCAAAAGCGAGGGGGAGCTTCCACGTGTGTGCAGGAGAGGCTACGGCGCCCCCTACAGGCCACCGTGTGAAGTCTGGTGGATTAAAAGCAGAGCCAGGTTAGGAAGTGCAGCGGGATGGAAAAACTCCACATTTAGAGAAATAAATACACAAAACAGATTTACGTCTATGAGACGGAACAGATAACTAATTACAACGACTTCTCAATTCTAATTCAGAATAAAGACTGAATCCTTTTAAGAGAGAGCGTAGACGGTTTGTCGTCTCAAGTATTTTTAATTAAAAACCTTGTGGCTGAGAAGAATATTAAATACATATCTTTTGTTGTTACGGTTTTATCATCCGATTGATCAAGATTGAGATGTCACGCTTAATCTAAAAACACAGATATAAGATTTTATTTTAGCCTGGCGTGAGTTAGGTATCTGTTCTTTCCAAACTTTAATAATTCACAAGCACGGCGGCATATCGAGGCCATTGTGGGTAAAATAAATATTTTTTTAAAAGTAGAATAAACTCAGATATTCTCTCAGAAGTCAACAAATTTATGAGGAAGCGTATATGAATTAACTCATTTTTTCTATATTAGTATTTGTTTCTGTTGATAAAAGACCACGAAAGGATATGAAAGAGAGCACTTGTGTGTATCTTCCAAATAAAACCATAAAACAGGAATAACAAGATGTTATTCAGACTGTTATCAGTATTGTGTTCATAAAATATTAATCTTTCGGGGCCACATGAACACAAGTTCGGGATAAACTACATTTGTGACTTTAATCTTTGTTTGGAGTTTGTTCTCCCATATTTCTCACTTAATAATAAAAAAAAGATAACGTATATATATATATATATATATATATATATATATATATATACACACATATATATATTAAAAAAAATAGATAAAATAATAATGTATATATATATTAAAAAATATATATATACATATATATACACACACACACACAAATAGATAAAATAATAATGTATATATATAAAAAAGATAACGTATATATATATATATATATATATAAAATAATGTATATATATTTATATTTTGTACATTAACAGCCTCCCCTGGCTCTGAAATATGTTTGTTTTTTTTACCTACAACGGCCCTGATACGGCGTCGCACCACACGGACTCGCCTGCGGTCGATGACGTGTTTGGCATCGACCCGTCGGTTCTATTTCTACAGAGGCAGAACTGACCTTTTGACCCAGGAAGAGGCTCTTGGTGGAGAGCACGGTGAAGCTGTCGGCTGGAGATCCCTCCGTGGTGCTGTCTGCCGACGCCGCCTTGCTCACCTCGCCCGGCTTCTGTTGACGGCACAGAGAACGCTGTGAGAGCCTCTACGGCACAGAGCACCCGCTGTGGGGCGGTCGAGAGGTCAGGGGTCAGGGGTCAGCCGGGGGACGGTTTTCAAAATAAAACATATTTTTGTATCAAATTGTTTTTTTAAAAATTCATTCTTCATTGTCCCTATGGTCTGAAAGATGTTTTATTTAAATGAACGGATACATCCGCCTCTCGACACCCGTCAGGACGCTCATTTAGGAGACAGAAGAAGAGGAACAAGAAGAGGAGGAGACAGAAGAAGAAGAAGAAGAAGAAGAAGAAGAAGAAGAAGGGGAGACAGAAGAAGAAGAAACAGGAGAAGAAGAAGATGAGGAGACAGAACAAGAACAAGAGGAGGAGACAGAAGAAGAAGAAGAAGAAGAAGAAGAAGAAGAAGAACAAGGAGGAGACAGAAGAACAGAAAGAAGAAGAACAAGAGGAGGAGACAAACGAAGAACAAGAGGAGACAGAAGAAGAACAAGACGAAGAACAAAATGAGGAGGCAGAAGAAGAAGAAGAACAAGAGGAGGAGACAGAAGAAGAAGAACAAGAGGAGACAGAAGAAGAAGAAGAAGAAGAAGAAGAATCACAATTTTAACTTTTGTTTTTGTCGTGTTTTTGTGAAGAAAGTTTTTTGTCACGCATGACGCGTTCAAGGACGTCGGAAAAATGAACCTCCGACGACTGACTGGTTTTTACAGCTTCTGCCGTTATAAACAGTGTAGTTTTATAAAACATGCCGTCTTCAAGACAACCGTTTTCCTTTCATGAATGAAAAGATCAGCGTCCCACCACCACCACAACAACAACAACAACAACAACAACAACAACGTTAAGCGGCTGCGAGTGAACTTCCAAATGGAAGGATACCTTCGCCTTCGCCTTCGCTCTGCCCTTCTTCCCGCGCATCTTCTTGCTCGCCGGTTTCTTGACCGGCTTGGGTTTCTTCTCGGGCGCGGGCGACATGGGCATCTCCAGCTTCCCCTTGAACCCTCTCTTCTTGGCCAGCAGCTCCGGGTGGATGTTGGGCAGCACTCCGCCGGCTGCGATGGTCACGCCTTTCAGCAACTGAGACAGGGAGTCAGAGGTCCACACGTGCACGTGAATGCTTGGTGCTCGCATTTAGAGAATAGAGAACTTTTAACCCTTAAAAAAATAGTTTCGGGGCATTTTTTTTTAAACATTTTATTCTCTTTAGTCTTGATTTTCACTGCAAGATATAAATCCTGCATCATCGTGACTAGAAGCAGAGATAACTCAGACATGTCTTTAGTGCAGAATAACACAGTTAAAATGCAAAAAAATCTATTTGTATTCAACATGTATAGACGTGTCTTCAAGTGTTACACGCGCTCTGTACTCTGAACTCTTTTTTACAGCCGCTCCTCGATGCACTTTGAGCAGCAGCCTCAGGTTCTCGATCAAATCACAACATTTTAAACTTTTTTTTTTTTTTTTGCGTTTTTGTGACACGAGATGTGTTCAAGGACCGTGGGAAAGATGAGAACAGCGGACAGCTTCTCGCTGTTATAAACCGTGTAGTTTTTCCCGATTTTTATTTAATTAATAGGTTTGATAATAATGTTTTTCGGGTTCAGAGGGTGAAATAAACGTGACATATTTTCACGTTTACATAATAAACCAGTCTAATAATGGGGGGGGGCCCGACCTG
This sequence comes from Cyclopterus lumpus, assembly GCF_009769545.1. NCBI lineage: Eukaryota > Metazoa > Chordata > Actinopteri > Perciformes > Cyclopteridae > Cyclopterus > Cyclopterus lumpus. Next base: position 2,857,902 of record NC_046979.1, on the reverse strand, counting down.
GTTCAGCTCCTCGTCGTTGGCGATGGCCAGCAGGATGTGTCTCGGTGTGATGCGACCCTTCTTGTTGTCTCTGGCTGCGTTACCGGCCAGCTCCAAGATCTCCGCTACGCGGGTGAAAAAACAAAACAACAACAACAACCAATGTCACCAATGAGCATCGTTGAGAACAACAGTTCACGCCTCTGAACAATAACAGACTTCCACGTGGTTCCTTCTCCTCAATCGTGCCTCCAAATACGACCTTTGACCCAATACATTCATGCACTTCTTTAAAATGCATTCTCATCTCGTCCTCGTTTCTCTCTCTACTGAGAGGCCGCGGGGATCAGTCGTCGTGGTCGTCGACTTGAGAAATGTGTGTTTTTTTTCCATGAAAATCTCACCGGTGAGGTACTCGAGGACGGCCGCCAGGTAGACGGGCGCCCCCACGCCGATGCGATACTTGGGCAGGTCCCTCTTGATGTAGCGCAGCATGCGCCCCACGGGGAAGATGACCCCGGCCTTGCTGGACCGGGACGTCTTGGTCGACTTCTTCTTTGCTCCTCGGCTGGACATGGTCACTGAGGCCGCCGCTGGAGGAGGGGGAGTGTGTGTGTGGGGGGGGGGGAGAAGACACAACAAGGTGGACAGATCTGAACAATGGCCGACTTCTGGAGGTAAACAAGGTGCTTCCTGTCTCGGCTGAATGTGCAACAATGTTTAATCTTTTAGTTTGTCTCCGTGAGAACCTGATAAATCCTGAGTAGTGTTGACATCCCAACACCCAGACCTGAAGCTCCTGCTGCACGTGACATCACGTGACATCACTGTCGTTATGCCTCATATTGTTTACCCAATTATCTGCTTCCTGTGTGTGTGTGTGTGTGTGTGTGTGTGTGTGTGTGTGTGTGTGTGTGTGTGTGTGTGTGTGTGTGTGTGTGTGTGTTTAGACGGATGTTTTATTGTTAACAAGCCATCAGCAGCCCGGTGTCACGGGACTGGGCAGCTATTAAAAAAATATATATATTTATTGACGCTGATATTTAAAGTCAAATCCACCCCGAATAATTAATTTAATCATTATTATCGTACCAGGTGCAGATATCAATTAGCCGTCTTGATACTGGTAATTAATTAGCCCCACGACAGGCCTAAAGCACGCTATGATGGTAGAACCGATACATCGCGTCATATCGACACGTGACAAACACCAATAACGTTATAGAACAGCGGAATATTGTTTATTTTTGTTAATCTGCGGCATTTCTCCACTCCGAACAGGTGAGTTTAGCCCGTTTTTCCGGGTATTTCCCTCCCCTCTCTCCCTCCCTCCCTCTTCCGCATGTCAACAGCTCTCCCGGTCGTCTCGCGCATGCACATTTTTTTATTCTAACCGGAGACGAAGCGACGACACTTTAAAAAAAAAAAAACATCCGGCTGTCAAGGCTGTCGACGCGGCGGGCTTTTCGGCCGGATATCAAGCCCCCGGCGGCGGCCGCCCGCTCCGTCCTCCCCGCCTGTCAGCTCCTCCGCTCTCGGCCTTCGTGCCAGTGGAAAACACGCCGCATAAATGGCAACGTTACCGGCTGAGCTCGGCGCGCGGAGACCTCTCGCTCGACGCGTAAAACCCTTTTTTTCCCGTGTGTGTGTGTGTGTGTGTCTCCCTTCTTCTTCTTCTTTATGGTTACTTACAACAACAACAAAAAAAAGACACACTCACACACAGCTGTGGGGAAGAAGAAGAAAAAAAAATGTCTCCGGTTCTCCCGGTGACAAGCCTCGGCCGCGTCCTCGACTCCCACAATCCACAGCGGGTCGAGTGTATCGGATGGGAGCGCCGGCGCTGCCCGCGGAGCGAGCCGAGCTGGCTGAACGTGAAGTCTGCAGCGGAGAGGACGTTTAACCCTTTACAGCGTCTCACTTTGTGCACGAGAGGAACACACGTGCTTTAAAACCGACCCCCCTCCCACCCCCCCCTCAACAGATTTAAAGGGCCCCGTGTGTAAGCTGTGGTGGCATCTGGAGGTGCGTTGAAGATTTATTTAGAGAAGCTACAAACGCAACCGACTGAATCCGCTCATCCCTCTTTCCGCTGAGCGCGTTGGCGAAACTACGGTGGCCTTGCAGGTCACTGCTCTTCATCGACCCTCTGCTACAGGACTAGAATATCGCTTAAAAAAAAAAACGTGCATATATCATTTAAAAAATCATATTCAGTAGAGGATTATTAACTAAGGAAACAAAATGTTAATAAAATAAATGATGCTTCTGAGCGTGCGTTTAGGAAGAATGAAGAACACAGACATACGCCACTATTAATCATTCCACCTGTTCATCTGTTCACCTGTCCACCTGTTCATCTGCTCATCTGTTTCCCTCTTCACCTGTTCACTTCTTCACCTGTCCACCTCTTCACCTGTTCACTTCTTCACTTGTTTACCTGTCTACCTGTTCACTTCTTCACTTCTCCACCTGTCCACCTCTTCACCTGTTCACCTGTTCACTTCTTCACTTCTCCACCTGTTCACTTCTTCACCTGTCCACCTCTTCACTTCTTCACCTGTCCACCTCTTCACCTGTCCACCTCTTCACTTGTTCACCTGTCCACCTGTTCACTTCTTCACCTCTCCACCTGTCCACCTCTTCACATGTTCACCTGTTCACTTCTTCACCTCTCCACCTCTTCACTTGTTCACCTGTCCACCTCTTCACATGTTCACCTGTTCACTTCTTCACCTGTCCACCTCTTCACTTGTTCACCTGTTCACTTCTTCACCTCTCCACCTGTCCACCTCTTCACTTGTTCACCTGTCCACCTCTTCACATGTTCACCTGTTCACTTCTTCACCTCTCCACCTGTCCACCTCTTCACTTGTTTACCTGTCCACCTCTTCAATTGTTCACCTGTCCACCTCTTCACCTGATCACCTGTTCACTTCTTCACCTCTCCACCTGTCCACCTCTTCACTTGTTCACCTGTCCACCTCTTCACATGTTCACCTGTTCACTTCTTCACTTGTTCACCTCTTCACTTGTTCACCCGTTCACTTCTTCACCTGTCCACCTCTTCACTTGTTCACCTGTCCACCTCTTCACTTGTTCACCCGTTCACTTCTTCACCTGTCCACCTCTTCACTTGTTCACCCGTTCACTTCTTCACCTGTCCACCTCTTCACTTGTTCACCCGTTCACTTCTTCACCTGTCCACCTCTTCACTTGTTCACCTGTCCACCTCTTCACTTGTTCACCCGTTCACTTCTTCACCTGTCCACCTCTTCACTTGTTCACCCGTTCACTTCTTCACCTGTCCACCTCTTCACTTGTTCACCCGTTCACTTCTTCACCTGTCCACCTCTTCAATTGTTCACCTGTCCACCTCTTCACCTGTTCACCTGTTCACTTCTTCACCTCTCCACCTGTCCACCTCTTCACTTGTTCACCTGTTCACTTCTTCACTTGTTCACCTGTCCACCTCTTCACCTGTTCACCTGTTCACTTCTTCACTTCTCCACCTGTTCACTTCTTCACCTGTCCACCTCTTCACCTGTTCACCTCTCCACCTGTCCACCTCTTTACTTGTTCACCTGTCCACCTCTTCACATGTTCACCTGTTCACTTCTTCACCTCTCCACCTCTTCACTTGTTCACCTGTCCACCTCTTCACATGTTCACCTGTTCACTTCTTCACCTCTCCACCTGTCCACCTCTTCACTTGTTTACCTGTTCACTTCTTCACCTCTCCACCTGTCCACCTCTTCACTTGTTTACCTGTCCACCTCTTCAATTGTTCACCTGTCCACCTCTTCACCTGTTCACCTGTTCACTTCTTCACCTCTCCACCTGTCCACCTCTTCACTTGTTCACCTGTCCACCTCTTCACATGTTCACCTGTTCACTTCTTCACCTGTCCACCTCTTCACTTGTTCACCCATTCACTTCTTCACCTGTCCACCTCTTCACTTGTTCACCCGTTCACTTCTTCACCTGTCCACCTCTTCACTTGTTCACCCGTTCACTTCTTCACCTGTCCACCTCTTCAATTGTTCACCTGTTCACTTCTTCACCTCTCCACCTATCCACCTCTTCACTTGTTCACCTGTTCACTTCTTCACTTGTTCACCTGTCCACCTCTTCACTTGTTCACCTGTCCACCTGTCTGCTTTGTCTCAGCCATCCTCTGGGCACCATAAATATCAGTTGACAACTTGCATGGTAATAAATCTGGTAATTGATGACTCCATCTTTATTTTCTCCACACCAACACCGTTCCATGATAAGAGTGACGTTAAAAACATTGTGATATAACAAATAAATGATGAAGACCAAGCCCAATGTGCAGGAGAGGAGAACGGATTCAGGAGAGGACCTTACTTGGATGGGTACAAACCAACATCAGCTCATCTCAATGCACAACAACAACGTAAACAAGGAGCCAAATACACAATTATGTTACAAAATACAAAATAAGACCGCTCCAGAAAAAGGTGTGCAGCCCTTATCGTGAAACAACCTTTGAAGCCTCCTCCACCGGCTTTTAAAAGAGGACAAAGTCTGAAACTTGCTGACATACGGTCTTGTTTTTTAAGTAAATACTATGAACTCTTTGTCACATGCGTCACACATGCGCACACAGACACACACACACACACACACACGATACACAAGAACACAGGTCGAGCAGCGTTCAGCACATTGTCGCAGGATAGTTTGGGCATTGTTAGCGTTTAATAAGTTGTAATAATAATTTTTAAAAAGGTGATTCTATGTCTCATAGAAAGTCATATATCATACAACCTGTTTATTTATGTACTGTCACATGACAGCGGAAGAGGAACCTTTATCGACAAATCCGTAAATTTAAAATAAATCACCTCATACTTTTATTTTGAAGGCGAGGTGGTACATCTCTGCTATTAAATAAATGCACGCATTGCATCCACACACAAGCATCCATTGAATGCAATGGGTCATGACGTCATATCTGAATCCAAACGGGTTAGGGGTTAAGGGGTCACGCCTTCAGGGTGTCGATGAAGGGCGAGCGACGGCGCGCAGTGGCAACAGCTGCCCACCAGAGGGCAGACCTGAGCTGTGCATTAAAACACCAACGACTGGCTGTCATTTATTTTTATCTTGTGTCATTTACTGCAGCATCAAATATAACGCAAACTAAATATTCTGCAGCGAACATGGAAATCATACATTCTTATATAACTGTGGAAAGTAAATGTGTTTTATAGAGAAAATACAAGTTTTACCAATTATAACGTGCCTGCCATTTCATCAGCTTTAGTGAATATTTAAAAGCAGTGACACTAATTAACCTCCATTTCACATATATACTGGAATTTATTTGAATTATTTAAAGTATATTAAAGTGTTTTTACAGTATAGCCTGTAAGAAAAGAGATCACATGACTCCTGTATTAGCTGCTCTGCACTGGCTCCCTGTAACATCAAGAATCACATATAAAATTCTTCTCCTCACCTACAAAGCCTTGATTGGTGATGCACCATCATATCTTAAGGAGCTTGTAGTACCATATTGCCCCACTAGAGAGCTGCGCTCACTAAATGCGGGGCTACTTGTGGTTCCTAGAGTCCTAAAAAGTAGGATGGGAGCCAGAGCCTTCAGTTATCAAGCTCCTCTTTTATGGAACCAGCTTCCACTTTCATATTGAGAATTAATTAGAGTAATTAGTTTAAAAGAAGTCAAGTAACCTTCAAAATACATAACATAAAATGTTTGTTATTACAGCTCATGTGAGTGTGGGTGTGTCTAAGTGTAAGTGTGTGTAGGTGTGTGTGTGTGTGTGTGTGTGTGTGTATAACCCTAACACACACACACACACACACAAACTGTTTATTGCCAAGTACAGTATGTTACCCATGCAAGGAGTTTGGCTCGGTGAGTTAGTGTGTGATGCAATAGTATGACGTCATTAAAAAATAGAAAATGTACAATAAAATATGGTGAACAAAGCAACAACAACAACAACAACAACAACAACAATGTAAATCAACACGAGAGGCTCGTAGACAGACAGACACGTGCACGAGCACATGATCTCCTCCCGGGCATTTGAAACTGTGTCGTGCCTGGAGAACCTATCCCATAATTAGGCCTAAATAGAGCTTTACAAGACACTGTGCACAGATACAACAGGTGCAACAAGTCAGGGTTCAAAGTCACGCTCGCTTCACGCTATGATGACGGGGGACTGATCCCCTAACGGGCCTGGAGCTCATCAGGGTCGAGGGACAATCAGCGACAGCAGAGGACAGAGTGTGTGTGTGTGTGTGTGTAGGTGTGTGTATATGTATGTGTATATTAGTAAAGGTGAATACATGCATACAGTACATACCGTACTATGTGTACAAGCATGCAGTGAGCTGTAGAGGTGCTGGAAGGCAGATGTAAGTGTGTGTAGGAGTGTGTAGAGGTAAGTGTGTGTAGGTGTGTGTAGGAGTTTTGTGTTGTCAGGCACAACAATTGTTTGTTCCAACACCCACAAAATAATCATTGAAATCATCAATAATGCTTTTTAAATTGTCCACAGCTGTTTATAAAATAACATGGAAATTCAGATTTGTAGCCTTTATTTCAGATAATATGATTGATTACTTTCCAAGTACTTTGAATATTATGTTTTACTATCCTCTAGTATTTTATTTTACTAATCCTTCTTCTGTAATCTCATAATAGAAGTCAGTTTATTCTTATACATCTTATATTGTCCTTCACTTTCAAGTATTTATTGTAAAATACATTTTTCTTTTTCCATGCCCTTTGCAGACTTTTATCCATGGCTTTATATTTATCCTTAAATATGCTTATCTTAATATCTTTTTTTACAGATGCTAAATAAACAACCCAACACACTATTATTGATATTATTATTATTAACACCCACATCGTTGAACGACATGAAACTAACGGACAACAATCCAGCTTTAAGTATTAAAACTACACAGAAAATAAAGGATTTTCCTACAACACGTTGTGTTTGTTGTCAAATCTAAGAGCCAATCAGCGCTCTGAAGTGGCGACGGCCAGCCGTTACCCATCATGCACCTGGGCTCATCTCTGACAGCAGAGAAAAGTAACCGCCAGGAAGTAGACGGAGACGGAACTCGGCCGCAGTGACTTTTCGAGACTTAAACGGTGTCGCGTCGTCGATCCACGACGTCCACGTGAACCTGTCCGAGTGGACTCTTTGTCGTTTCGCGACCGGATTTTCTCCCGGTGTCCGATGGAGCTCATGACGTCAGCGTGCCGGCAGGAAGCAGACGGACCCGAGTTTGTCTCGAGGAAACGTTTCCGTGAGTTATTGAAAGTGTCTAAAGTCCAAACGCTGAGATGTTTAGTCAACCAGCGACTAACTGGAGAGATGTTTGGTCTGTTTGAAGGAACGTTCTAGTTTAAAAGAGGAGCGCGAGCGGCACCGGAAACTACTGGACGCCGTTTTCAAACCGGAAGTCCGGTTACAAAGAGCAGGGAGCTATTTCTCGTACCTGGCTAACGTAGTTAGCTGGATAATTTTCAGGATGAGATTACATAAATCAGGCTTTTCCATTCCACGGCGCAAGTTTGGCAAAATCACCATAGCAACACATTCAAAAAGTGTAACCTGCTCCAGCGCAGGCTCATTCAGTCTAGCTGGATAAACTGGCCACGCCCCCGGAAGAAAATGGCAGCTCCCTTCCTCATTGATGAAGGAGAGATATTAGTTATATTAACGTTTCATAGGGAGAGAGTTCTTATCACGTGATGATGACTTCCTATACAAGTGCTATCTGCCCACAAGGAATCATTTATTTACAGACCGTCTGGAGCTGTACATTGAACACCACACGCTGCATTGACTGTCTCACAGACTGTATGCAGTGTGGTACATTGTTGTACATTGTGGTACATTGTTGTACATTGTCGGCAATGCAGAACATCGGGAAAGCCGTTGTATGCCGATTCATTCATGTGAATGCAGCATTACTCATTTAACTTGTCTGATATGTTGCACACGCAATTATCCTGATTACTGAAGTCTGGTTCAACTATCCTGATTACTGAAGTCTGGTTCAACTATCCTGAGTACTGAAGTCTGGTTCAACTATCTTTAGTGCTGAAGTCTGGTTCAACTATCCTGAGTACTGAAGTCTGGTTCAACTATCCTGATTACTGAAGTCTGGTTCAACTATCCTGATTACTGAAGTCTGGTTCAACTATCCTGAGTACTGAAGTCTGGTTCAACTATCTTTAGTGCTGAAGTCTGGTTCAACTATCCTGAGTGCTGACGTCTGGTTTGAATTAACCAGATTGTTTGAGCGCAGATCAGCCTTTGAGAAACCGGGATAGCCTGAATTCAATCATCGGGTTAATTTAAGCTGGATAACGGGACATTAGTTGAACCACGTACGAGGAATAGGGCCCTGGTGGGTTCTCTTTGTTTCTTTATCGCTTTAAACTGATGTGAATACTTCCTCCAGAACTGGTTCTATCATGTAGTGTACTGCAGTATTTAAAACACGTTCATACTTTTTACTACGATACAATACAAAGGTGCATATTGTACTTGTTACTGTACTACACTTCAGAGTTTTGTTTTTTTCAGGTTCTCCCTCAAAACTCTGTCCTCACTCAGTGTCTTGAATATTAGAGTTTAATATGAGGTTCTCAAGATGTATAAATGTATTTTATTATTCTCCACAGACGTCCAGCAGCTGTTGGTCATTATACAAGAGGTTCCCCCTGAGCAGCAGGACTGGAGCTCCAGACTGGACCAGGAAGACCCAAAGCCCCCACACATTAAAGAAGAACAGGAGGACCCAGAGCCCCCACACATTAAAGAACAACAGAAGGACCCAGAGCCCCCACACATTCAAGAGGACCCAGAGCCCCCACACATTAAAGAAGAACAGGAGGACCCAGAGCCCCCACACATTAAAGAAGAACAGGAGGAACCAGAGCCCCCACACATTCAAGAACAACAGAAGGACCCAGAGCCCCCACACATTAAAGAGGAACAGGAGGACCCAGAGCCCCCACACATTAAAGAGGAACAAGAGGACCCAGAGCTCCCACACATTACAGAGGAACAGGAGGACCCAGAGCCCCCACACATTAAAGAGGAACAAGAGGACCCAGAGCTCCCACACATTACAGAGGAACAGGAGGAATTCAGGATCATTCAGGAGGGAGAGCAGCTTCAAGGGCTGGGGAAGGCTGGTATTGAGTTCTCATTCGCTCCCGTGAAGAGCGAAGATGATGAAGAAGAAGCTCAGTTCTCAAAGTCCAGAAAAAAAAAAGAGGCAGAACATTTTAAAACAGAAGCAGGTGGAGAGGAAGTCAGATCCAGATCGGATCCAGAAAGTCCTTTACAACAAACTGCTGTTGAGACTTCACAATCCTCTGAATGTGAGACTGATGACAGTGACGATTGGAAGGAGACTCAGGAACCTCAGTCGCATTTAAACCCTTTGCAAATCAATGAAGTACCAGTAAGTGATGTGGACTGTGGTACTGGAAACACACCAATCAGCTCCTCTGAATGTGCTGGAAGCTTTGACCACAAGAGACATCTGAAGAGACACTCTGGATCCAAATCAGGAGAGAAACCATTCAGTTGTTCAGTTTGTGGTAAAACATTCGGACGAAAGCAACATCTAAAAGAACACTCAACTGTTCACACAGGGGAGAAACCATTCAGTTGTTTAGTTTGTGGTAAAACATTCAGACAAAAGCAACATCTAAAACGACACTCAACTGTTCACACAGGGGAGAAACCATTCAGTTGTTTAGTTTGTGGTAAAACATTCGGACAAAAGCACCATCTAAAACGACACTCAACTGTTCACACAGGGGAGAAACCATTCAGTTGTTTAGTGTGTGGTAAAAAATTTAAAATAAAGCAAAGTCTAAAAGAACACTTAACTGTTCACACAGGGGAGAAACCATTCAGTTGTTCAGTTTGTGGTAAAACATTCAGACGAGCGCAAACTCTGAAACGACATTTAAATGTCCACGCTGGAAAAAACAATTAGTCGTTCAGTTTTCTCTAAAAGATTCTCTCTTCTTTGTGATTTAAAAAAAAAAAAAATCACAATTGTATTGATGAGACATGAAGTACTCCTGGAGACACAGAGGATTTTACACAAATAAACATAAAACTGTGCCTCGTCCTTTTTTGACATTGTCTCTCAGTCCTCTAAAAAGTTTTGCATTATTCTATGAGCGTGTTAAATTTGGATTCTTTAAATATTATTATTCTATCTTTATTTAAAAGGGACCCTGTACAGTTAAAACATAAATGTCACCATTTGATGCACTGTACCAGATTGTAGCTACAGCTAGTTTGCATCTGTAGTCCCTTGACAGACACAACAAACATAAAACAATAGCAAACAGTACAGAATAAAAGACACAATACAACAGTATATGTGGTAAGAATAAAACACAATACACACAATGCAAAGCTACAGTACAGCACATTAAATGTAGGTAATACAAACTATTAAAAGTAAGAAATGCATACCATAATAATTTTGCAGCTCCTCACCACGTCCAGCAGGTGTTCCACTGATTTGACTGAATGCAGTGCTGCAAAAATAAATAAATATACATTTATATATAAATATATATATATATATATTCATATATATATAAATATGTATGAATATATATATAAAAATATAAATAAATATTAATATTTTGTTATATATATATGTATTCATATATATATATATGAAAATATAAATAAATATATGAAAATATAAATAAATATACATTTATGTATATCAATAAATATATATTTATATATACATATATATATAAATATGTATGAATATATATATAAAAATATAAATAAATATTTATATTTTTTTATATATATATGTATTCATATATAAATAAATATATGAAAATATAAATAAATATACATTTATGTATATCAATAAATATATATTTATATATACATATATGTATATATATCTTCATATATAAATATATATATTTATTTATATATATAAATATATTTATATATATAAATATGAATATATTTTTTATATAAATATATTTATTTATATATAAAAAAATAGGTATTTGGCTTGTTCACATGTTCACCTGTCCACCTCTTCACTTCTTCACTTGTTCACCTCTTCACTTCTTCACCTTTTCACCTGTCCACCTCTCCACCTGTCCACCTCTTCACTTGTTCACCTGTCCACCTCTTCACATGTTCACCTTTTCACCTGTCCACCTCTCCACCTGTCCACCTCTTCAGTTGTTCACCTGTCCACCTCTTCACATGTTCACCTTTTCACCTGTCCACCTCTTCACCTGTTCACCTGTCCACCTCTTCACTTGTTCACCTGTCCACCTCTTCACATGTTCACCTGTTTTTTTATATATATATATGTATTCATATATATAAATATATATATGAAAATATAAATAAATATACATGTATATAAATAAATATATATTTATATATATATATTTATATATACATAAATATGTATGAATATATATATATAAAAATATAAATAAATATTTATATTTTTTTATATATATATATATATGTATTCATATATAAATATATATATGACAATATAAATAAATATACATTTATATAAATAAATATATATTTATATATATATTTATATATACATATATGTATATATATCTTCATATATAAATATATATATATGTATTTATATATAAATATATTTATATATATAAATATGAATATATTGTTTTATATAAATTTATGTATTTATATATAAAAAAATAGGTATTTGGCTTGTAAATTCTATTTATATATAATCAAATATTTATATATTTATTTATATATAAATATGTATATTTATTTTTAGATATATAAATATATATATTTTTTTATATATATGTATTTTTTATTTTATCTTGTATTTCTTTATTTTCTTTATTTTTCTTTCCTTTCTGTTCATTTTTGCTGTTTATTATTGAAAATTTGTGAAATGTGTTAACTATAATTTTTCTTTTTAAAACACTTGCGACGTCGATTATCGCTGCTTCCACAACTTCCGGGTACGTCTTGGGGTCAGCGGAACTGAAGTCCCTCCTCCCTGTTGTAAATACCCGGTTGTTTTGATAGCGACGCACAGTGCACACCGGAGAGACCGCGGGGAGACATGGCGGTGGAGAACGGAGTCCGCGGTGAGTCTGCGGGTCATTGGACCACAAACACGGCGCTGTGTGTCGAAAGTCCTCCGGAAGAGACCGCGCGGTCCATGAGTGTGTATTAGTATTGTAATATTATTTATTATTTATTATTTAAAGCCTAAATGTCATCAACATGCTTGAAGTTAAGTTGATATAATGTCACGAAAGCTTCATCTTCATTTTCTCCTATTTAATCTAATCGGCAGTCAATAACACATTTAAAAAGAGTATTTTCGTCACAGCTGTAGCTGAAGTTTTATGATGGTCTAAAAATAATAAATAATACATACATGTACTAACCAATAAGGCTAAAACTCCTCCATTGTTGTGCTTGAAAAATCTATATGTTTTAAGATATTTAAAAAAAATACTCTGTTTTAAATGGTAGAATATTTAAATATGCAAATATATTATTTTGTATTAAAAAACAAAAAAAACAAAGTGATGTCATCCGGATCCCAAGACGTCTCTCAGTTCCCAGAAGTCTTTTCTCAGAGTTTTGTGGTTTTCACGTCATTCACAAGTTGAATATTGGAGCAGAAATAATTGTGTAAACCTCGTGCACGGTGAAGCTCAAACAATAAACAAGTGATTTAACAAAAAGCAAAACCCATTTTGAAAAGGAGGATGTCTTTAATATAATCTAGATGTTACACTCTTAGCTGTGTATATAAGAATTTACAAAAATCTCTTCTTTTTGTTATTTTTGTTGCATAAATTCCATAAATGTTCTCGCTCAGAAGGGAAAGTTGTTATCCACAATTATGTGTCTGGAAAGAAAGTGCTCACAGATTCTAACAGGATTATATCTATAATCTGTAAACGCTGCACCGGGTGCTGCAACGGCTTTAAATCGGTGGAAGTTCAGTGTTTTGCGGGCGTTTTATAAATGTTCTGTGTTAAATATTAATTCATTATTAATTTTACAAAGACACACACGGGGAGATTTGTCACACGTTAAGTAAGAAAGTAAAGTTTTTATTCATTCTTTAAGTTTGGAAAAATAAAATATGACAAAAAAGGAAATAAACACTATTATTTTTTTAATATTTCAATTTTTTTAAATTAAATGAACAGCAGAACATTTCATCTTTAACATTTTGCCGTCAGTCATTTTGGGACAGCACAGGTGTCCCATTTGTCTCTAAAAATATTACATTTTAGTATGAAAATCTTACAATTTGAGAGGATTTTGAAATCTGGCATGCTGAAATGTATTTATTATTATTATTATTATTATTATTAATAACAACAGATGATGTGTTTAGCTATATGCTCCAGCTATGAATCTGTTGTCCTACCTGCACAATAAACTAAACGGTGCCTCTTGTTGTGCTGACAGACACGAGGGGAGCTGCCTCAGCAGACAGCAGCAGCAGCAGCAGCAGCAGCAGCCGACAGGTAAGAACACAACACCTTTACTGCCCTCTGATTGGTTGATACCTGAGCTGATGATCCGCAGGTTGACAGGAACAGTCAGTCAAGAGGAGGGCGACATGTTTATGACTTTGGAACAAATATTATTAATCTTTTCAGTCCTTTAACCTCTGTGCTATTGATGTTGTGGTATTTATAATAATATATATGTATAATTTCTTTTATTTATTTGTACATGCCTTTTTTTAAAATCTTTTAATGATTTCTCCCTATTCTTTTACCTGACTCACTTCCATCTCCCTGCTGTTGTTTTTTTGGGCCTTTTCTCTAACTCATTACGTAATAATACGTGTGCTCTGCATTTAAAGCACCCGGTTCCACCTACCTGCTTTTGTTCCAGTCCGTGACACTTTAGATATTTTCCTGTTGGCCCGGTTGCTCTTCAGTTCTGGCTCGACCTGTTCAGGCTGCATGTTGTTCTCCCTCCCGTGTGAATGCGTAGAGGAGACAGTGGCTGATAAATAATTGCTTGTGTGCACGTGACTATGAGACCCGTTAAGGAGGGTTTTATTCCCAAAGCGTCCTCTGAGTGTCTTTTTGCGGAAACTGTTGCTTACTTCATAAAAATGTCCTCATAAGGATAGAAACCCCCCTGTCTGCATATTAATTCACGTTGGGTAGACTTGATCCAGTTTCCTCCGTGTCTGTTGGCTCAGATTCAGCTTTTTGTTGGCACACATTTCAACATTTAGCCGTTTAGTCATTGAGATAAAAGAAACTGCTCGTATCCGGATCATCTCCAAGACAAAATGCATTTGTTTAAATCTGTTTACGTCGCGCTGAAATACATGAAAAGCAGTATAAATTGTACACTGTTTACGTTAAAGTTTCACATATATGTTGTTTCATTGTGTTTTTATAGATTGACAAAAAAAACCTTTGTGCGTATACCTGCACATATTTGCTCTTTTATTATAACCCTACTGTATTTAAACTCAACAAATGTAAAGTCAAACAAGTGCATTATTGGATTATTATCATGTACTTCCCATTGTCAAACCATAAAGCAGAGTATGCTATAGGGGCGGGGCTACAGGGTGATTGGCAGGTCGGCCTTGTATGTGTTTTGGTTTTCCAACTTTAACCCTTTTCTCTGTGTTTTCTGCTCGTGACGTTTTTTTTAAATATCTTCTTCAGCATTCGGTTGTTTTAAGCTCCACCCTAAAAACAAATAAAGATGGCGCCGGCTAAAAGGCCTACTGGGGACTACTTTCTTTCTCTACTTTATTCTATAGAGTTGATCGAAAAAACACACTCTGCTCTTAATTTGCACCCCAGTACACCTCGGCATCAATCCCACGAACCGTGTGTGTGTGTGTGTGTGTGTGTGTGTGTGTGTGTGTGTGTGTGTGTGTGTGTGTGTGTGTGTGTGTGTGTGTGTGTGTGTGTGTGTGTGTGTGTGTGTGTGTGTGTGTGTGTGTGTGTGTGTGTGTGTGTGTGTGTGTGTGTGTGTGTGTGTGTGTGTGTGTGTGTGTGTGTGTGTGTGTGTGTGTGTGTGTGTGTGTGTGTGTGTGTGTGTGTGTGTGTGTGGGTCCGTATCTACAAGACTTTTCTGCACTTTTCTGTGTCGGCCTTTAGAGTAACCCATATGCGGCCTCTCTTCCGCTCTCACCAGGACGGTCCCGGGGGGCTGTGGGACTCTGTGAAGAAGGCGGCCGTCGTCATCGGATCTGGGATCTTGCTCTTGGCTGCATTTGGCAACTCGCTGACATGGTAGGGGTCTGCTTCCCGGGTCGCTGCGTTGCTCCTCCCACGGGCCAAAAAGCTTGTCTCGAAATGAACCTGTCGGGGCCGCAAGGTCACGGGTTGCTATGGGAACGCACAGTAATAATAATAAAGGAAGGATAAGAAAGGGGAACCAGGTGTGAGGACAGAGAAGGAATGGTCTTATCAGGTGGGAGTGCATCATAATATCAAGTTGTTCTCTGGACAGTTAGTCCAGCTTCATTAGGCGGATCTCAGCCGCCACATCATTAATGTAATTATTGTCCTAATATTGTTTTTAATTTAACCGTGTGTGTGTGTGTGCTGGTGGCAAATAAAACAATGCGTGGCATGAGTATTTTGACTTTGACATTGGACAACTCTTTTTCCTCCTACTTCTCTTCCTCCTCCTGCTCCTCTTCCTCCTCCTACTCCTCTTCCTCCTCCTGCTCCTCTTCCTCCTCCTGCTCCTCCTCCTCTTCCTCTTCTTCCTCCTGCTCCTCTTCCTCCTCCTCTTCCTCTTCCTCTTCCTCCTCCTCCAGGCACATGCAGAGATTCTGGGGAGCGTCGGGGGATTTCTGGCAGGACCTGTGGACCAAGCTGCACGTGACGTTAGAGGGTCATCACACTGCTTTGTTCTACCTGGGTAAGAAGAAGAAGAAGAAGAACACGTTGTTTAGATGTTTAGTTGTCTAGTTGACTAGTTGTCTAGTTGTTTATTTGTTCAGTTGACTAGTTGTTCAGTTGACTAGTTGTTCAGTTGACAAGTTGTTTAGTTGTCTAGTTGTTCAGTTGACTAGTTGTTTAGTTGACTAGTTGTTCAGTTGACTAGTTGTCCAGTTGACTAGTTGTTCAGTTGACTAGTTGTTCAGTTGACTAGTTGTTTAGTTGACTAGTTGTCCAGTTGACTAGTTGTTCAGTTGACTAGTTGTTTAGTTGACTAGTTGTCCAGTTGTTCAGTTGACTAGTTGTTTAGTTGACTAGTTGTCCAGTTGTTCAGTTGACTAGTTGTTTAGTTGACTAGTTGTTCAGTTGACTAGTTGTTTAGTTGACTAGTTGTTCAGTTGACTAGTTGTTTAGTTGTTCAGTTGACTAGTTGTTCAGTTGTCTAGTTGTCTAGTTGTCTAGTTGTCTAGTTGATTAGTTGTTTAGTTGTTCAGTTGTCTAGTTGTTCAGTTGTTCAGTTGACTAGTTGTTCAGTTGACTAGTTGTTCAGTTGTCTAGTTGTCTAGTTGTCTAGTTGTCTAGTTGTTTAGTTGTTTAGTTGTTCAGTTGTCTAGTTGTTCAGTTGTTCAGTTCATGACCTCTTGCGTTGACTTTTATGACGTCGCCATCCCGTTGTTGTTGTTACTGTTGTTGTTGTTTCATGTCCAGAAGGTATTTTTCAATCAGATGTAATCTCTGTGGGAACATTAGTCCAACACAACATCCGATAAGATAGATCTTGTTTATTGTGTAGCAGATGAAGGAATGAAGGTAATAAAGAAATCTCAAGGTGCAGTCGGCCTGATGTCTGTAAAACATTTTAATTACCTTCAAATGTCTATTTATTAAATTACCAATTACCTGATTTAAAAAACGGTATTGCGCAATGCCGAACATGCAATGAGCCGGTTGGTGTTTTCCCAACAGGGACGATGCTGGTTCCCACTCTGGCCTTCTGGGTAACGAACGCTCTGCTGCTGCTGGTGGACACCACCGGTAAACCCTCCTTCATCACCCGCTACCGCATCCAGCCGGACAAGAACAACCCGGTAGGTCGAGTCTGTGACGGCATCTCCTCCACGAATATATATGAATATATATATATATATATATATATATATATATATATATATATATATATATATATATATAATTTATTCATTCATTGCCCAATAATTTAGGCTTTAATATTTATCATTTAAAAACGCTTTTAGATTAACAGTAGTCGCTGCACAATTAATTATATTTATTTTATATATATATATATATATATATATATATATATATATATATATATATATATATATATATATTAGTAATAATAATTAGTGACGCATGGAATAAATGAACAAATATAATAGCATTATACAATTTTAAATAAATTCATGAATCAACCTTTGTCCAAAATGATTGGATATTGAATATTATATTTTTCCATATCTTTATATTTTATTCATACACTTATTACCACAATGTTTATTATTTAGTATATTTATATATATTATTTATATAATACAGTAATTTATAATAATACTTATTATTATTGTTGTAAACGAGGACTCTACTAATATGCGATTGATCACCTTGTGATCAATAAAAAGAAATTAAAACTTCTTTTTATTTTTTATATATATATATATATATATATATATATATATATATATATATATATATATATATATTTGTCATGTGCATGTCGAACACGCGTCCACCTCTCCGACTGCATAAAGTCCTCTTCCCCGTGTTTGAGTAACCGCTGTCAGATAAAGACCGAAGGCACTAAAGGTCGCTCAGGTTATTGATAACTAAAGGTCGCTCAGGTTATTGATAACCTCCCACAGATTATAAGCAGAAACGCAGTTCACAGGAAGCTCGTGTTCACGGATCAACTTCCAAGATATCGATGAGACGTGTTCAGGTTTCTTCGTCCATAACTTACATTTAATGGGATGACATGAGATTTCTGTCATCGTGAGTCATCGTTTGTTTGTTTTTTCTTTATGACCGACGGGACTCAAAGTTCAGAGTTCAAAGCTTTTTAATCAAGCAATCTATCGACGTGTCTTGAATTCTGTTATTTTTATTATATGCCCTTGTGTCAATCTGCAGATGGTACCATTTTATTTTAGATAAGAAAAGTGTGTGTGTGTGTGTGTGTGTGTGTGTGTGTGTGTGTGTGTGTGTGTGTGTGTGTGTGTGTGTGTGTGTGTGTGTGTGTGTGTGTGTGTGTGTGTGTGTGTGTGTGTGTGTGTGTGTGTGTGTGTGTGTGTGTGTGGATTTAACATCTTTCAATAGAACTTTATTGGTATGAAATCGAGACATCGT
Source organism: Cyclopterus lumpus (assembly GCF_009769545.1). Classification (NCBI taxonomy): domain Eukaryota; kingdom Metazoa; phylum Chordata; class Actinopteri; order Perciformes; family Cyclopteridae; genus Cyclopterus; species Cyclopterus lumpus. The sequence goes on along the minus strand of NC_046979.1, from coordinate 2,839,553 downwards.
GGAACACAATTGCGTCGTTTTAAATTGATTAATAATAAACTTAGTTAAATAAAACTATTATTACTATGAATTTGATTCATTTTCTCAATAATTCTACTTGAAAGTGTTTTCTTCTTAATCAAATGAGGAAATTACAAAGCATTAAATTGGCTTTAACCATGAAAACTATGTATTTACTTATTGGAGTACCAGAAAAAAAAAAAACAATATTGTGCTGTATATCGATATGTGAAATTACTTTTACGAGCTCCATATCCTCTCCCCCCTGACTTCTGCCAGGTGGACTCGGCTAAGCTTCGGCATGCGTTGAAGACGGTCGTCTTCAACCAGGTGTTCGTCTCGGGGCCCATGGTGGTGGTGGCCTACTACCTGATGACCCTGTGGGGGGACCCCTGTGACCCCGAGCTGCCCACCTTCCACCGGGCCCTGCTGGAGCTGGCTTTCTTCACCATCTTGGAGGAAATTATTTTCTACTATTCGCACAGGTTGGAAACCACCTAGACTATTTTTTTATTTTTTTATTTTGCTGTATATTGCTAAAACATTATTATTATTATTTCTTTTTTTGTATCGGGCCCAGAAAATAGATACAGAAAGTAAAAATAATTAAAGTAATGACCTTTCGCATATTAGCATCATTAGGTCGAAGTTTCTATTCGTCCAATAATAATAAAAATAGTTTACTGTCGAACGTCTTCCAAAGTATTGACCAGTGATTTATTTACACTGTAGTACGATTTGGAGGTACTTCATTTTCATGAGGAAAAATATTGATAATAGTGAAATCAGATGTTTGGTGCTCGTAAACATCTCCAAAATGAAAGGTTCCTTGTCGTAACTTCAAATATATTTTTAATGCATGACGTTTACTCATAACCGAGTATTTCTACACAGTTTTACGTCTGCTTTTTAATGAAGTAAAGTATCCGAGTACCTTCCTCTTCCTCCTCTTCCTCCTCCTCTTCCCATCAGGCTGTTCCACCGCCCCGGCCTCTACAAGCGTTTCCACAAACAGCACCACGAGTGGACCGCTCCCATCGGAGTCGTGTCCATTTACGCTCATCCCCTGGAGCACATGGTGAGTGGCCCCATTTTTATGTATTTATTCAAAATGGTATGTTTTTGATTAACATTTTTCATATCTTTTATTATTATTTCTTTCCACACATTAACACAAACATTAACATGGAAACCAACACATTGTTGCGAATGGATAAATGTAAATGAATAAATAAATACCAATAAAAAAGTAAATTTCATTAGCAATATTGAATATTTTTAAATATTATATATATATATATATATATATATATATATATATAAAATTTGTTTTGTATTTTTATATATATTTTATATAAAAAATAAAAATGTGTATTATTTGAATAGCTTAGTATTGAATGCACAATAACAAGTTATGTTTATACATGATATGTGTGTGTGTGTGTATATATATATATATATATATATATATATATATATATATATATATTTATATATATATATATATATATATATATATATATACACACACATACATACACACACAATGTTGAAGACTCCTGCCCTAAGCTTCGAGCATTGTAAGTCCATCACTGTCATCATTATTATTATTATTATTCAGATCTCCAACATGCTGCCGGTGGCTCTGGGGCCGGTGTTCCTGGGCTCCCACCTGACCACCACCTGCATGTGGTACTCCCTGGCTCTGATCAGCACCACCATCTCCCACTGCGGGTACCACCTCCCCTTCCTCCCCTCCCCCGAGTTCCACGACTTCCACCACCTCAGGTGAGTCCACCTGTCCGGGGGTCCAAGAGTACCTTTTTTAAAAAATGTTATTTGACTCGTGAACCACGATATCTCATTTTCCCCATAATTTAAGAATTCAAGTGAAAGTTAATAATAAATAAAAATGTAAAATCTTTATAACTAGAAATCAGAATCAACTTTATTGGCCATGTATGTGTGCACATAATATGTACACTACAACATGTATCTACACTATAAAAACAACATAAATTGACAATAATTCTATGTTTCATCTTTTATTTTTAATTAAATACTATACTCTGAGCTTTTCTTTATAACACACAAGACATGTTCAGAATCTCAAGTTCCTTTGAAACATTTAATTAAAGTGAAATCTGAAAAAAAAAAAATATATATATATATATATATATATAAATTGGAAAATGACTGCAAAGACGGATTGACTTTTTTTTTTTTTAGGTTATCATTTTATACTTTTTCTTTTCCAGTTACATTCATGCGCAATTGGATCCGTTGTACTCACGCGTCCTTGCTTCCCACCTCCAGGTTCAACCAGTGCTTCGGGGTCTTCGGCGTGCTGGATCGGCTCCACGGCACCGACGCCAAATTCCGTGAGACCAAACAGTACGAGCGCCACTCGCTGCTCACCGGGCTCACCCCTCTGAACGAGAGCATCCCCGACACGCCCAAGAAGGGCCTTTGATGACCGGTGACCCCCGTGACCTTTTTTTGATTCTGGGCTGGTGTGCTGTGGGAAGATTAAGGTTCCCAACCTTCAGTGACCATTAGATTGTAATCATTGTGATCCAGACGACCCCGTTGATCGGTATCCGACTGTGAAAGTCCACCTGCACTTTTAAATCCCCCCCCCCACCCCCCAAGTAGAAATATTGCACTTTTATTACACATGCAGATTCCTGATAAGGTAAAAGATGTACGAATCTGATGGTCGATGAACATGAAAACAAATAATTTGTCTTTAATTCACTCTGCTGCCATAACCTCCATCCACATGTTCTCTCTACCCATAACACCTTGTGTTTTTAAGGGGTTCATGCCTGCTAAGTTATTATTTCACCTTGTTAACCTGCTTTTCTTAATGAGTCTTAAAGCTTAAAACGTGAGGAGCGTCTCTTAGAAACACATGCACATTGATCTTCATTCTTTTAAACGCATGCACATTGATCTTCATTCTTTTAAACGCATGCACATTGATCTTCATTCTTTTAAACGCATATTTATAAGTAATATTTAGTTAACAGCACGTCCGGACTTTTCTGTCGCGTTCAAGAGCACTTTTTATTTCCTCGAATGTAAAAATGTGTCTTGTAATATTGAGTGTTTAATAATAAAAATGTAATTAAGAGATGTAGCGGATTTATTGTTCTTTTTTTTTTAAATCTCTGTTACGTTCCCCGACTGATGTCTAGGGGAGGCGGGGAGTAACGGTGTAAATAAACCCCGGAGAAAGACTCGCGCGCAACGAATTAACAAACAAACAACCATGGAAGGCAACAACTTTCTCAAAGGGAGAAATAAACATACTCAAAGCTCGTGATCACGCTCGACGATCTTGCTGACGTTTAAACCTTACAATGAGGAGGCACCATTGTCAGATCTTGCTTCGTCTATGCCTCTTGTGGACAGATGTTGTAAATTAGCGTTTAGCTACAAACCCGGGTTTCCCCCCCCCCAGCACCAAGGAATGAGCACACTTCGGTTTATCGTTTGGCAATATACTTTATTCTCTGGCTGTGCCTCCATCTCTATCGCACCTGATATAGGGGACACAACCCCTGATCCCCTGCAGCTGAGGCCAATTAGCCCTCTTCCCAGCACCTGTTCCCTGAGCCACGCCCCCAGACCCCTCCACAGCTGAGCCTAACCACCCCCCAGCCACCACAGATATCAACACACTGTATCGAAAGCCTTTTTTATGGGAGGCTGGTTCGGAGGTCGCTGTCGTCGGCAGTTGATTTGAACAGGAGGAAGTGGATGGTGAAAACTAAACAACCAGGCAATCGTAGGAACCCGATAGTCATAAAGACGCGTCTGTCAGGTGGAGGGCGAAAAGGTGAAGTTTTCAAAATGAGGAAACATGGGGATCGAAAAGGAAGCCAGGGCGGATCGGCGCAGCTGTGTTGGGAATGGACCAGAGAGGGGAGATTCGGATGTAGTGGAGAGTGATGATAGCATGTAAATTAGCCACGGTATTGGGAGAAAGGGGAAGAAAAGAGATTGTACATTTGGCTTGTCACGCTCAAAGAAAATCAGGAGTGTAGTGGGGAAAGGGGTGGAGGACCGGAGTGTCCAGACGGATTGGAGTTTAAGATTATTCTAAGGTTCGGCGAAGAGCGGGGGGGTTTCCGCCATGAGCCCGGTGACACTAACCACGGTGTTGAAAAATCAGATTGGAGATATTCTCATGGCGAAGGTTTTGAGGGATGGAAATTTGTTGATTGTATGTAGAAGTGAAGAGCAAAGAGTACGAGCAGACAGGATTAAAGAAATATGGAGGTTTAAAGTAGTGAACACTAGCAGTATCCAAAGGGGGAATGAGTGGCGTAAGGGAGTGATTTCGGGGGGTGCCGGTTGGAGTCACGATGGAAGAAATTAAAGCAAACCTCAAAGGAGGCCGAAGGCTACAGGTAACTCGAGAGGGGATGAGGAGGGACAGTGATTACGTTGTGCTGGAGTTTGAGGAAAAAGAACTGCCAGATAAATTATCTTATTCGTATTTTATTGTGTGTATATATACACTACCGTTCAAAAGTTTGGGGTCACTTAGAAATGTCCTTATTTTTCAAAGAAAAGCACTGTTTTTTTTCAATGAAGATAACATTAAATTAATCAAAAATACACTCTATACATTGTTAATGTGGTAAATGACTATTCTAGGTGGAAATGAAATATCTACATAGGTGTATAGAGGCCCATTTCCAGCAACTATCACTCCAGTGTTCTAATGGTGCATTGTGTTCTTAGAAGACTAATGGATGATTAGAAAACCCTTGAAAACCCTTGAAAACCATTGTGCAATTATGTTAGCACAGCTGAAAACAGTTATGCTAGTGAGAGAAGCTATAAAACTGCTGCAAATGGAGCATTCTTTGATGAAAGCAAAGTTTGAAGAACAAAATTAATATTTCAAATATAAATCATTATTGCTAACCTTGTCAATGTCTTGACTATATTTTTTATTCATTTTGCAACTCATTTGATAAATAAAAGTGAGTTTTCATGGAAAACACGAAATTGTCTAAGTGACCCCAAACTTCTGAACCGTAGTGTATATTTTACATATTTTGCACACTCTGTTTACATTTAATTTAATTTAATTTCCTTAATACACACTGCATAGTTATTTGTATTCTACTGTGTGTATATATATATTTTTTTTTATTATTTTGTATATATCTGTCATCCCTGTTCTTATATTTATTTTATTTTGTGTGTTTAGTTTATTTAGTCTATTCCATTTGGTGTCTGTAAAGTGTTGAGCGCTACTATGACAACAAATTTCCCCTTGGGGATTAATAAAGTATCTATCTATCTATCTATCTATCTATCTATCTATCTATCTTTAGGCTACCTGAGGTATAATGTGAGAGAGTTTATTCCAAAGTCTATGAGGTGTTACAACTGCCAAAGGTTTGGCCACACAGCTAAAGCGTGTAAAGGCAGAAGGAGCTGTGCGAGGTGTGGGGAAGACCACGAGTACGGGGAGTGCAAGCAAGGGCCTCCAAAGTGTTGTAACTGCGGGGGGAGCACAGTGTGGCGTATTATGGGTATGCGGTATTGAAAAAGGAGAGGGAAGTACAGCAGGTGAGGGTGCTAAATAAAATCACATATGCAGAGGCAGTGGAAAGAAGAGACGATACTAACAGTACAATGGATACCCCATTTACTTAGGAAGAGGTTGAAAGAGCGATAGAAAGAGCCTGATTGACATCGCCAGGGAAGGATCAAATATGATATATAATGCTGAAGCATTTAGGTAGGTTGGCAATGACAAAATTGTTAGCATTTTATAATAAAGTTTGGGAAGTGGGGAGACTGCCTAGTGCATGGAAAGAGGCTGTGATTATCCCAATCAGGCTCATCAAACAGATGACAGATTAACCTTTTATATGGAGACCAGATAACACCTCATCAAACTGGATTTATGGGCGACTTTAACATCCAGACAGAGAAGTCATGTGACCTGTTACTTTTACTGTCTTCCTTTACTGTCTTCCTTTGCTCTCTCTCTCAGTCCTTCCCCTCCTACTCACAAAGCTGGCAACCACCTTGACTATATTTTCACCAGAAACTGCTCTACATCTGACCTCACTATAACTCCACTTCATGTCTCTGACCACTTCTTCATCTCTTACTCTCTCCCACTCTTTGGAACTGACAACCCTCCCACAACGGACTCTGCACCTGTCCGTCGCAACATCCGCACCCTCTCACCCTCTCACCCTCTCACCCTCTCACCCTCCTCTCTAGCCTTGTCTGTTCTGTCAGCCCTTCCTTCAACTGACTCCTTCTCACTCATGCATCCTAACTCTGCTACTGACACTCTCCTCTCTACTCTGTCTTCCTCTCTTGATTCTCTCTGACCTCTTACGACTGGAAAGGTCCGCAAGTCCTCTCCGGCTCCGTGGAGCCACTATGCGAGCATCGCAAAGGAAATGGCGAAAATCCAAACACGCCGACGACCTGCTCGCCTATCAATCTCTTCTCTCCTCCTTCTCTGCCTCTATCTCTGCAGCCAAAAGCCTGTTCTAACAATCCAGAATCGAATCCTCTTTGTCTAACCCCAAAAAGCTCTTCTCTATTTTTTTCCAACCTCCTTGACCCCCCTCATCCCCCCCTCCCTCCACCCTTCTACCAAGCCACTTTGTTGACTACTTTACAAAAAAGATAGATGACATACGCTCCTCATTTACTAATCCATCTTCTATAACCATACCTCCATTAACTTCATCTTCTTCCTCCTCGCTTTCCTCTTTTATCCCCCTGTCTCCCAATCAAGTTCTTACCTTGGTAACTTCTGCCCGCCCTACCACCTGCCCCCTTGACCCCATCCCGTCTCACATTCTCCAGTCTATTGCTCCCGACCTTCTTCCCTTTCTCACCCATCTCAACCTAACTCTCTGACGGAGGCAAGAGTCAACCCTCTCCTGAAGAAACCCACTCTCGACCCATCTGAAGTCAATAACTACAGACCTGTCTCTCTCCTCCCCTTCCTTTCCAAAACTCTAGAGCGAGCTATCTTTAACCAAGTCTCCTCCTTTCTCCACCATAATAACCTTCTTGACCCTCACCAGTCTGGATTTAAGACAGGCCACTCAACAGAGACTGCCATCCTTGCTGTCTCTGAGCAGCTTCACACTGCTAGAGCAGCCTCTCTCTCCTCTGTCCTCATCCTTCACACTAGAGCTGCCTCTCTATAGAAGACTTTTATCTTGAAAAGGTTAAAAGGAAATGCAGTTTTGTTTTACGTTCGAATGCGAACTTGACGGTACGACTACGGAACTTCTTACGGACCAAGAAAGTGTAATAGTTTAATGGACCCGTATGAGGCTAAAGCTCATACGGGTCCAGATAGTTTACACGTTTAATGAATGTATTGTGACCCAGAAGAAGAAAATAAAAGAGTAATTTCACCAGCAGTAAGTTTCAGTTCCCACTGAAAAGATGCTAGCATACCGTAAAGAAGAGCAGAGCAAACGGGCAAGGAGACTCGTTAGTCTTTATGAACAGTGGAAAGCCCAAGCTCGTCTAACACGTCAAGAACTCAAATCTGAACTAGCAGAAAGTCACTTAGCATCCCTCGCAGACAATTTGGAAATAAAGAAAATAGATGTCATGAAAGTGTATGATGAATTGAGAGGGTGCGGCCCGCCCGATACTGAGCTAAGGCGTAAAGTTGATGCTTGTGCAGCAGTAACCAGTGACATTATCAAGATCTTGAATGAGAGACTGACTGGCGTAAATGGAGAATATGATGCAGAACATGAAGGACAGCGCTTGCGTGAGCTACTTGAGCCCGACTATGCCCGGTCCATTTATGGCTCCTCTGCTTCAGCACTGACTGGCAGTCATCGCTCCATGAACTCAGGTGTTGCAGCCAAGCGAGCGGCGGAGTTAGCTGCTAAGGAGGCTGAATATAAGATGTTAATAGAGGAAAAGAGACAAAAGGAAAAGATTCGAGTGTTAGAGGAAGAACACAGGAGGGAATTAGAAGAACAAAAGGCCGAATTAGAACGATTGCAAGCTGAAAAAGACTTAAAGGCTGCCCAAGCCAGACTTGAAGCATATGACAGAGAAGTGAAAGAGGAGTCTGATGCCCAGTCCTTTAAGTAATTTCAGGACCCTATACGCTCCTTTCCCCCTGCTACAACACGCCCTCACACAGTTGTCACTCAATCTCCTCCCTTTGATGTATCCTGCCTAGCAAAAGCTCTTCAGGACAGCATTGCTATTAACAGACTTCCAATGCCGGAGCCCACAGTGTTTAATGGAAATCCAATTGACTTTGTTGAGTGGAAAGCTTCATTTATGTCCCTTTATAGATGGAAAGAACATTCCCACTACCTATAAGCTGCACTACCTCAAGAGATATGTAGGTGGCTCAGCTCATAAATGCTTAGAAGGGACATTCTATCGTAGTGACAGCGAAGCTTACAGTGACGCTTGGAACAAGCTCAATCAGAGGTATGGCCAGCCGTTCATCATTCAAAAGGCTTTTAGAGAAAAGTTATCCAACTGGTCAAAAATACAGTCTAAAGATGCTGAAGGACTGAGAAACTTCTCAGATTTCTTAAATGCCTGTCTGCAGGCCATGCCCCATGTAAAAGGCTTAAACATCCTAAACGATTGTGAGGAAAATCAGAAGTTGATGCGGAAACTGCCAGAGTGGCTAGCCTCACGATGGAACCGGCAAGTGACATTGCGTCTCACAGAGGGAAAGGATTTCCCTAGCTTCAAGGACTTTGCCAAGTTCATGTCCGTGGAGGCCGAACCCGCCTGCAATCCAGTCACCTCTTTCCTCGCTCTCCATTCAGCTGAATCTTGTCAAGACAAGTGGAGCACAAGGGAAAGCAAAAGAAACAAAGCCAGTGCCTTCAACACACAAACAGTGGTGAAAAAGAATAAGCAGACATCAACAAAGGAAAACGTCAAGGCCCCTTGCATGCTATGCGAGGATATCGGTCATCAGCTTTGCAAATGTCCAGACTTCATGAAAAGAAAACTGGAATACAGGAGGACGTACGTCAAAGATAACAGACTGTGTTATGGATGTCTAAAACCCGGTCACAGCGCAAAGGAGTGCCGGCAACGCCACACGTGTGACTCATGCAAAGGACGACATCCCACATGTCTTCACGACGATGGCTACGGAAAAGGTGGAAACAAAGAATGGGCAAAAAGGGACAATTCTGCGCAACGCAATGAAAGGGAACCAACATCTGCTCTGTCCCTCAATGTCACCAGCCAAGGTCAGTCAGAAAACACCTCCATGATCGTGCCAGTGTGGGTGTCGAGCGACAAGAATCCATCCAGTGAAAAACTTGTGTATGCCCTGCTGGATACACAAAGTGACACGACATTCATTGAGCAAGATGTAAGTAATGAACTGCAGCTGAATACCTGCCGAGTCAAATTGAAACTCACTACTATGATGGCCGAAAATATGGTGTTTAGAAGTGAACGGACATCTGGTCTGCGTGTGAGAGGGTTCAATTCCACTGTGCATATCAAACTGCCTCCTACATACACCAAAAACTGCATACCCGTGAACAGGCAACATATACCAACGCACGAAACGGCTAAAGGATGGAGCCATCTCACAGCAATTGCAGACCAAATACCAGCTCTTCTTAACTGCGACGTGGGGTTGCTGATAGGCTACAATTGTCCAGTAGCTCTCGTACCAAGACGTGTCATAACAGGAAAAGATGATGAACCATTTGCCATTCTTACAGACTTAGGGTGGAGTATTGTTGGCTGTTCAGCACCTCACTCTGATGCGCAATTGTCAAACGGTCACTGTCACAGAGTAACCGTGAAGGAGCTGCCCGCAGTGACTCCAATGGATGCAATAAGAATTCTCGAAACTGATTTCAGAGACACTTAAGGAGACGACAAAACAGTCTCTCAAGAAGATTTGATTTTTTTTGACAAATTAAAGGAAAGCATAAAGATAAACGGACATGGACATTATGAAATGCCCCACCCCTTCAGAGAGAGGCCATGTTTACCCGATAACAAGCAGCTTGCTGCTGTGAGGCTGAGTCACCTGAAAAGGAAGTTAATTGCAAATGAGAGTTACAAGAACGACTACATTAACTACATGAAGGACATCATTGAAAGAGGTGACGTCGAGGAAGTATGTACTGAAGGCACTTTTGGAGAAAAATGGTACGTACCTCACCATGGTGTTTATCACCCCAAAAAGCCTGAAAAGCTGAGAGTAGTTTTCGACTGCTCAGCAAAGTACAAGGGAAGTAGCCTCAATGAACACCTTCTCCCAGGCCCAGACATGATAAACAGCCTGACAGGTGTTCTCATTCGTTTCCGACAGCATCACATTGCTCTGATGTGTGACATAGAAAAGATGTTCCATCAGTTCCATGTCTCAGAGAATGACCGTGACTACCTACGCTTCTTATGGTGGAAGAACGGCGACCTAAGCACACCTCCCCATGAATTCAGGATGAAAGTCCATCTCTTTGGAGCCGTATCATCACCAGGGTGTGCAAATTATGGATTAAAGCAGCTCGCCAATGAACACAGTCACACACATCCATTAGGGTCACAGTTCATTGCCTGAGACTTTTATGTAGATGACGGCATCATTAGTGTTGAAGCTGATGAAAAGGCCATTCAAATTGCAAAGGAGGCACGTGAGCTGTGTGCAAACGGAGATTTACGGCTTCACAAATTTGTGTCCAACAACTGTGCTGTTCTCCAGAGCATCCCCTCGTTTCCCCAATCTGAAACACAGGTAGCAGCACGAATCTCTGTCTGACTGACATCTCTCAGTGGATGTCCGCACACCACCTGAAAATTAACCCTGACAAGACTGAACTTCTTTTCCTTCCAGGAAAAGGCTCTCCCACCCACGACCTGACTATCACCTTCAACAACTCAGTGTTGGCCCCGACTCCGACTGCCAGGAACCTCGGTGTGACACTTGACAGTACCTGACTGCCAACATCACCGCAACAACACGCTCCTGTAGGTACATGCTGTACAACATCAGGAGAATACGACCTCTTCTCACTCAGAAGGCGGCACAGGTTCTGTTACAGGCTCTGGTCATCTCACGGATAGACTACTGTAACTCCCTCCTGGCAGGTCTACCTGCTAATGCCATTCGACCTCTACAGCTCATCCAGAATGCAGCAGCTCGACTGGTCTTTAACCTCCCGAAATGTACCCACACTTCTCCGCTCCTCCACGACCTTCACTGGTTAATCACTCAACAAAGTCACGACTGTTTGCTGTCCTGGCTCCTCACATCAGGACAGCAGATTGTTGATTAAATTAAATATAATGGTAATAGGGGGCAGAATATACAATTGGATTAAAGACTTTTTACTTAACAGAGTTATCCAAGTCAGAATTGGGAAAGCACTATCAAGAAGATACCCGGTGGAGAATGGTACACCTCAGTAGCCTTTGAGCTACTAAAGTGAGCCATAATTGTGTTTACTTTCTCAAGATTAACTTCTTTGATGTAAAATAGATTATATTATTATATCCAACGTGTTGGGTGTCAGTTCTACTGGTTTAAAATTGTTTGCAAGTTCCTGTACTGAGTCTACAAAAAAAGCAATGAACTCATTTGCCATTGTTGCATTATCAGAGATAGGTTTGTTGTTTATTCTCAGTTCCTTTATTCTCTGATACTTATGGGTGTTTGAGTTGGTTAAATAATTAATGTGTTTCCACAATTTGGAACTACAACCTTTGGCCTCTTCAAGAGGTTTTGAGAAGTAATTTATCTTAGCTTTGCATAGCACGGTAACTTTGTTTTTTACACCTGTGTAAATGAGATGATCAGTATCAGCCTTTGTGACTAAAGACCTTTTGAGGTCAACTTCTTTCATTAATTGCTAGATATCCTGATCAAGCCATAGAACTGAGCTCCTTCTAGGGCTGCTGTTCCATGTTTTAGTTTAACTGTCAATTAAACTATTAAGAGCTGTCATGAAATGATCACAGCTTGTAAAGCGCTTTTGTAGTCCTCCGACCACTCAAAATGCTTTAAGACGACATGTCATCCGTACACTAATGGCCCTTCAGGGGTCGCTAAAATGTAGGACGTTTGCATTGCTGGCATTAGAGGCAACCGGTTGCCTAGAGGTTGCCGAAGGTTTGTAAGGCTCGAGAGTTGACAATGATAGGATTGCGTCGCGAGTTGACTACGATAACTTTCGGTTTGGGGTTGACCACGATAGCTTTGCCTCGGGGGGCTTGGGGGTTGCCAATGGTAACGAAGGGTTTGGGGATGGCAAATGTAGCAACGGGTCGGGAGACAGCAACGGGTCGGGGGACAGCAACGGGTCGGGGGACAGCAACAGGTCTGGAGGTAGCAACATGTTGGTGTACAACACCAACATGTTGGTGTACAACAACGTGTTGGTGTACAACAGCGGGTCGGGGGATAGCAATGGGTTGGGGGATAGCAACGAGTCGGGGGATAGCAACAGGTCGGGGGATAGCAATGCGTCGGGGGATAGCAACGGGTCGCGGGATAGTAATGCGTCGGAGGATAGCAACAGGTCGGGGGATAGCAACAGGTCTGGGGATAACATTGGGTTGGGGGATGGCATTGGGTTGGGGGATAGCATTGGGTTGGGGGATGGCAGGGCCCGAACTGGCACTGAGAAGCGCAACATTCAGGACCTTGTTTCTCTCAGACAGTTCGTTGTTAATTTTGATGTGTTCCATTATCTGTGACTTGTACTCTATTTCCTTAGCCTGGTAAGCTGCCTGAATTGTCATTAAGTCCAATTGCTGCACGTTCAGTGTCTTGAATTTAGCCTCCACGGTCGCAGCATTTTGGATGTGTTCAGCTGTTGCTCTCGACAGCTGATTTTTACTCTCTGTGAGCGCCTCAGAGAGTTCTTTATTGTTTTTGGTGAGATCCATGATCACTTTTCTTAAATAGGTCTTCTCCAACTGCTCTTTGACGGACCTGCTTTTTTTGTCACAGTCCTGATTACTCTGGAGGTGTTCTTTTACCGTCATTGCGAGTTTCTCAGACTTATCTTCTGTTTCCTTGCACAGAGCAGGGACTTTTCTGTCCATCAATCGTCTGCGTGATTGGAGTATTCGCCGAGGTTTCGTCAGTGGCAGATCTTTTTGCAGTGCCAGCGGTATCGGTAGATCTTGGTCCTGTGGCAGCAATGGAGGTAGATCTTGGTGTTCTTTTACCATTGCTGCGAGTTTCTCAGACTTATTTTCTATTTCTTTGCACAGAGCAGGGACTTTTGTGTCCATCAATCGTCTGCGTGGTTGGAGTATTCGCCGAGGTTCTGGCAGTGGCAGCAATGAAGGTAGAGCTTTGTCCAGTAACAGCGATATTGGTAGATCTTGGTCCAGTTGCTGCGGTAGAACTTGGTTGGGAGGATTAGCAGGCTCTATTCCCTTACGTAAAAACTTGGACATAACTAAAGCCAACATTTTGTTAATAAAACTGGCGGTGTCCTTGTTTTGTGATGAAAAAAAACGGTGTTTGTGAAGAAAAAAACGGTGTTTGTGAAGAAAAAAACGGTGGTTTGTGAAGAAAATTGTGTTTGTTGCCTCTGGGTATATTTATAAACGTTCTCTGGTTGACGCGTGACGTCATCAAATTCTGCCTTTGATGATGACGCTCCACCTCCTGCACGGCCCCAGTGCATGATGGGGGAAACCCGGGGGCAGATTTGTCGATGTGACGTGTCCCTAATTAGCTACGTGTGTTGTTGTTGTTGTTGTTGTTTTTCAAACTAAGACAACCAGTGTTATCAGTGACGTGCGCGGACGTGGTCAACAAGCTACCGACGTTAGCTCCGTTAGCTACACATAGCATTCCACGCAGTAAAGACGGACAAGTTCGCTGTAAAATGCACCACCTAACAAAGAGCGCCCCACGAAGCAGGCGAGTCTGTCGATGCGTGTTCAATATACTAATGACGCCAGTAAACACGTGCCGAAGCGCTCCCGTTGTCACTCTGATGTTTATGTCACGTCGTTATCTGACGTCAAGTCGATCTGAGACCAGTTTACTCTGCAGACCGATGTTTACGACCAGCTCCGCCGCAGCTGTGGGAAACGATCCGCTCAGATCAACCTGTGATGCAACACTGCATCGTTTATGCTTTTTTATATTAAAGACTACGGACATTCATCTCTATCATCATAACGAGGTTCTACTGTAAGCTGTTATATTGAGTAAGTAAACAGAAGCAGTGTTCGGGGTGTACGTGTCGGGGGCTTTTATTGTGAAGGGGAAAAGTGTACGTGTGTGTATATATATATGTATGTATATATATATATATATATATATATGTATGTATTTATATATGTATGTATATATATGTATATATGTGTATATATATATGTATATATATATATATATATGTATATATATGTATATATATATATATGTGTATGTATGTATGTATGTATGTATATGTATATATATATGTGTATATATGTATGTATATATGTATATGTATATATATATATGTATATGTATATATTTATATGTATATATATGTATATGTATATATGTATATATATATATGTGTGTGTATATATATGTGTATATATATATGTGTATATATATGTGTATATATATAAAGAGATCAAAAGTTATGGAGCTTATCGCGAATCTCCAGGCAGTGCTGTAGGTTGTACCACCATGTACACGTGTCCATGAAATCCATTTCAAAACAAGTAAGGACACTTATCAGACATCTTAAGCAAGTCCATGCAATTTAAGGTGGACAGGATTACACAATTGTATGTAGTCACTGTCAAATAACTTACCACAACTTTAATTCTTATGCCAGACGTCTCAATAGGGAACACACTCAGGTTGCGAACCCAGTACAATTGGAACAAATGGTGAATTTTAATAATGTGTCGGAGGATGTTTCTACGTCATCTTGCTCTAACGCTATGGACACTCCAGATACAAGATTTTGGACACTCCTATGGATCTTAATTTTTCAGACGACGCTGCAGCTTCGTTTGTTGCCAGGTCAGCAACGACTGAATGAGTTATTTATTTTGTATGTATTTACTGTATTTTGTGTATAAAATGTTTTTAGAAATTTTTAGAAAACAGATCTGTGAACATCTGTCAAATATTTTAATGATATGAAATTAAATAAATGTCACCTGAATTTTAAATCATTGTTTTTGTGTGTGAGTATTTTAGAGCAATTTTACGACCACGGAGGCTTGCACTGGGGCGTCCTGGAGGCACTGTGTTATAAACACATGCACATTGATCTTCATTCCTATGAACACATATTTAGAAGTAATGTTTAGTAACAGCACTTCCAGCTCACCTTTTTCAGACTGCTCTCACGTGCATATTTCATTAAAGCATATACCCTCGAATGTAACAATGTCTCTTTATATATTTCAGGAGTCCTCAGTAATTGTTGTACAATAAAACATGAATGTCGAAAAATACCCACTTCTGTGATTGAATCAATGATATGTAATATTACTGCAGTGTTTAATAATAAAACAATTAAATTAAGAGATGTAGTAGATTTATTGTTCTTTCTTTATCTCTAGGCGAGGCGTAACATAAACCCCGGAGAAAGACTCACGAGCAACCAATTAATAAACAATCAACTTGCTCAAAGATCGTGATCACACAATATGATCTTGCTGACGTTTAAACTTCCTGGAGAAAGTGTAAGTAAAAGTTTGGAACATGAGCAGAAGTCATGCTGAAACGCGAGTTAAGTGGATGAATTAATTAAAATTCCACGTGCACATTTAAAGAGGTTACTTCTCCAAAACGAAAAAGGCACACGTGTGTGCATAATACAGGGACTTGTGTTTCTCTCAAGTTTTCTGATCGAGGTAAAAACCAGGTCACTCCCACTTTGTGGCGACAGTCGAAAGGCATGCTGGGAAATGTATGAACTTACTGACTAAAGGCAATGGGAGGTTAACCTGGCAAAAAATTACAATTTCTCGCACATGAGATATTGTTGAAGGATTACTTTTTTTTCCGGAGTTATTATTTTGCTCTAAATGAGTGATTTTTCATCATTTTGGAGCGTATTTACTACCCGTAGCCAGTAGCGTGACCACGCCCACCACGGATCCTTACGTTTCTTTTTCCGCCGCCATGACACCTCTCACGACGCTGGCACGAGTCGACGGTTTGCGGGACGGAAGAGAGCTGAAGAAGGAACTGAAGTCGGGTGAGGGTCGTTTTTTTTGGGGCTAAACTCACGTGCACATTGTTTAGGAACATTGCAGCTAATTCGTATCTCACTGTATTTGCGTCGTCAGATACAAACCGTAGCTTCTGGTTGCCGGATGCTAACGTTAGCTGCTAACTTTTATTTTTTAGTCAGTCAAACGTTAGCTTCTAGCAAATTAGCATGCATTTGCTCAACTTTCAGTGCTTTATGGATGTATTAACGTCGGGTGGACTGTCAACACACCTGAATTAAAGTCTCAATAAAGCAGTGTTAGTCATCTTCAGTAGCCGCCGGACTTCACCGAGCAGGTGCACGTTGGTTTGATTCTGTGTAGAGGCCTCTGGGGCCGACTGTCTTTAGCTGCAGTTAGTGGCTGTAAAACGGAGTATTTTTCTCAAAAGAGCTTGTAAGAGACCGTTTTTGTTGGTGCAGCAGGTACATTTTACTGTGAAAAGGGGCTCTGTAGACGGACCATTACAAGTCTTTGTTGGGACGTGTCTTTAACTCTGAGACTAGCTCTGTAGGTTGACCGTTTGACATTGGCCTGAGGCCACGTGCCACGTGCAAGTAGAATTGGGCAGCACAAGCGGATTGGTATGTTCTACTGAGGTGTGTAGACATTGTTCAAGAGGACTCGTTGCTTTTCTTGTCAGTCTGCACGTCCCCATATTTGTTTCTGCCATAATTACTAATAGTAATAATAATGACTAGAGCCAAAGGGTTCAGACTCCATAACTAGTCTGGCTATAAGCTACCTGGAGGTTGTGTCCTGTAGTGCAGTGACTATGTAGGCAACGTGGCTTCCACATTAGTGGTTCACGAAAACATTTATATGAGAATATATAACCGAGGAGGAACTGATTTCTAACTTAAATGGGACCGTTTCTGTTCTAATTTATTCACCTTCATTTAAACCCACTATAGTTCACCGTTTCATTGCTCCTCCTGATTATATTGGCCTCTGTCCTCATTGACAGTGGCCTTACGCCCCCTAGTGGTGGAAGGTTAAACATAACAAACAAAATGGCTCTTGCACTCATTATACATTTAAGAGGGACTGTTTCTGTTCTAATTTTACTTTCACACTCCTCCTCGTTAGTATAGTGGACAGTATCTCCGCCTGTCACGCGGAAGACCGGGGTTCGATTCCCCGACGGGGAGTAACTTTACTTATTTTTTGCCATATTGTCACTACGTTTGAATGCAGTTTTGTGGTTTTTGATGATGCTTTTTGTACATTTAATGAGAATAAAGGAAATAATCACAAATCCAGGACTAGATAAAGCTAAGGATGTATGAGAGGCTTAGAAAGGGCCGTAATAGTTGCATTTTAGGGAGTTCTTTTTAGAGGAAAGAATAGTGGAAAAATGCAAAATAATAAATGTGTGACTGGTAGGGAACAGGGAGCCGGCTCCAGATACAACAGCGTCTGGGCCGGATCCATTAGTGACCCCCGTATCTAGAGCAAAAAAACATGAATTTTTTATTTTTGTTCAAACCAACTGCTGCTAGCTTTCCTTCTCCGGTATTGAGGAAATTACTCATGAATTTTTCAAGCCTCGTAAACCTGATTTAGGGAATGATGGCGAACTTTACTGCAGTGAGTCAAGTCCCTGAACGCACCTCTCCACACAGTTTCCGTAGTGTAGTGGTTATCACGTTCGCCTCACACGCGAAAGGTCCCCGGTTCGAGACCGGGCGGAAACATTATTTCCCTTTTCACACAAGTCAAGATATAAAAATAGTGCAAACCATATAAAATATAAATCTTAACGATGTCTTAACTGACAGATTGAAATAAAATTAGATTTATGATTATTTAATTCACTTCCTAATTGTACAAATAACATCATCGTTAACAAAACTACATTCAAATACAGTGAAATTAAGATAACATTTTCTTTTTTTAAAGGTACTTCCCGTCGGGGAATCGAACCCCCGGTCTTCCGCGATGGGGCAACCAAGGTCACGCTCTTGTTGTCCACAGGTTGCAACAACATTCACGTAACACAAGAGTTTCATGACACTTTTTATCAGACGTGAGGCCGGCGTTTAAAAAGCCCACTAGCTCTTCTCACTCTTGACATTTGTTGTTCCAGCGGTGATCCTGCACAGCCTTCGTCCCCTTCCTCCTCTTCCTTACCCAACAAGTAATTAACAAAATGGCTCTTACACGCCTAAAAACATATATATAGTTTTGCTTACTGGGTAATTGACCATCCTATTGTCCTTTTGTCACACATGCAGATGTGGAATAAATCTGCTGTCGCCACAAAGCCTGAGCAGCTCCCTGAGATTCCTTTAGCCCGGAGACGTCTCACAGAGGGGACACGAGCTTCAGTGGAGACGATGGACTCTGACGACACCGCTGTGATGCAACAAAGTCCTGCTGCAAGTAGGAGAGACGAGGGAAGTCTGGCTTGTTTAGTCCACATGACTTCTTTTTTAAAGAGCGCCTACACATGTGAGCCAATTGTTTAGCTCAGACTGGGTCACATGACGTTTCAGACTCCTCCTCGTTAGTATAGTGGACAGTATCTCCGCCTGTCACGCGGAAGACCGGGGTTCGATTCCCCGACGGGGAGTAACTTTACTACTACTTTGACGTATTTTTACTACGTTTGAATGCAGTTTTGTGGTTTTTGATGGTGCTTTTTGTACATTTAATGAGAATAAAGGAAATAATCATAAATCCAGGACTAGATAAAGCTAAGGATGTATGAGAGGCTTAGAAAGGGCCGTAATAGTTGCATTTTAGGGAGTTCTTTTTAGAGGAAAGAATAGTGGAAAAATGCAAAATAATAATAAATGTGTGACTGGTAGGGAACAGGGAGCCAGCTCCAGATACAACAGCGTCTGGGCCGGATCCATTAGTGACCCCCGTATCTAGAGCAAAAAAACATTAATTTTTATTTTTGTTCAAACCAACTGCTGCTAGCTTTCCTTCTCCGGTATTGAGGAAATTACTCAAGATGAATTTTTCAAGCCTCGTAAACCTGATTTAGGGAGTGATGGCCAACTTTACTGCAGTGACTCAAGTCCCTGAACGCACCTCTCCACACAGTTTCCGTAGTGTAGTGGTTATCACGTTCGCCTAACACGCGAAAGGTCCCCGGTTCGAGACCGGGCGGAAACATTATTTCCCTTTTCACACAAGTCAAGATATAAAAATAGTGCAAATTATATAAAATATAAATCTAACGCCGTCTTAACTGACAGTTTGAATTAAAATTAGATTTATGATTATTTAATTCACTCATCAAAATGTACAAATAACATCATCGTTAACAAAACTACATTCAAATACAGTGAAATGAAGATGGAAAATAAAAGAAAGGTACTTCCCGTCGGGGAATCGAAACCCGGTCAACCAAGGTAAAGATGTCACGCTCTTGTTGTCCAAAGGTTGCAACAACATTCACGTAACACAAGAGCTTTATGACACTTTATCAGACATGAGGCCGGCGTTTATAAAGCCCACTAGCTCCTCTCACTCTGGACATTTGTTGTTCTTCCAGCTGACCTCCTGTACAGCCGACCTCCTCTTCCTCTTCTTTTTACCAAACAGCTGACATGGCGCTAAGTGGTCAAACCGCCGTGGTGACCGGAGCGGCGATGGGGATCGGGAAAGCCATCACGGAGATACTCCTGCAAAACGGTGCCAGGGTAATGTTTAAGTGTGTGTGTGTGTGTGTATGTGGTGGGGTGGGGGGGGGACAGTGGTGTATAAAGTACCCAAAAACCATACATGAGTAAAAGTATAGATGCATTACTGGAAAATGATTCCAGTGAAAGTCACCTATTTTTACTTTAGTAAAAGTCTTAAAGTATCTGACAATTACTGTATAATTACAAAAGTAATTTTCTGATTAATAAATGTACTTAAGTATTGGGAAAGTACAAGTAAATGCTGTTAATAAAAAAGCATAGTGTCAGAATTTGAGAATTATTATGAAGTTTATTCTTTTTTGCTGTGGCCTGTACCACGTAGAGCTAGTGATCGTTAGCCTAACATGCACCGCGTAGAGCTAGTGAACGTTAGCCTAACATGCACCACGTAGAGCTTGTGAACGTTAGCCTAACATGCACCACGTAGAGCTAGTGATCGTTAGCCTAACATGCACCGCGTAGAGCTAGTGAACGTTAGCCTAACATGCACCACGTAGAGCTTGTGAACGTTAGCCTAACATGCACCGCGTAGAGCTAGTGAACGTTAGCCTAACATGCACCGCGTAGAGCTAGTGAACGTTAGCCTAACATGCACCACGTAGAGCTTGTGAACGTTAGCCTAACATGCACCACGTAGAGCTTGTGAACGTTAGCCTAACATGCACCACGTAGAGCTTGTGAACGTTAGCCTAACATGCACCACGTAGAGCTAGTGAACGTTAGCCCTGACATGCACTACGTAGAGCTAGTGAACGTTAGCCTAACATGCACCACGTAGAGCTTGTGAACGTTAGCCTAACATGCACCACGTAGAGCTAGTGAACGTTAGCCTAACATGCACCACGTAGAGCTTGTGAACGTTAGCCCTGACATGCACTACGTAGAGCTAGTGAACGTTAGCCCTAACATGCACTACGTAGAGCTAGTGAACGTTAGCACTAACATGCACTACGTAGAGCTAGTGAACGTTAGCCCTAACATGCACCACGTAGAGCTAGTGAACGTTAGCCCTGACATGCACCACGTATAGCTTGTGAACGTTAGCCTAACATGCACCACGTATAGCTTGTGAACGTTAGCCTAACATGCATCATGTATAGCTAGTGATCGTTAGCCCTAACATGCACCACGTAGAGCTAGTGATCGTTAGCCCTAACATGCACCACGTAGAGCTAGTGAACGTTAGACCTAACATGCACCACGTAGAGCTAGTGAACGTTAGACCTAACATGCACCACGTAGAGCTAGTGAACGTTAGCCTAACATGCACCACGTAGAGCTTGTGAACGTTAGCCCTGACATGCACTACGTAGAGCTAGTGAACGTTAGCCCTAACATGCACTACGTAGAGCTAGTGAACGTTAGCCCTAACATGCACTACGTAGAGCTAGTGAACGTTAGCCTAACATGCACCACGTAGAGCTAGTGAATGTTAGCCTAACATGCACCACGTAGAGCTAGTGAACGTTAGCCTAACATGCACCACGTAGAGCTAGTGAACGTTAGCCCTAACGTGCACCACGTAGAGCTAGTGAACGTTCGCCTAACATGCACCACGTGTAAATAAAAAGGCAAATGTTCAGTGTTGCAAATGTATCTCTGGAAAGCGTCCAAAAATTGTGTCTCTCTGGTGCTCCACCTGTGCAGGTCGCCCTGCTGGATGTGAATGAATCTGCAGGCCAGACTTTGAAGGAAGCCCTCGACAAGCAGCACGGAGCACATAGGACCCTGTTCCTCCGCTGTAGCATTGAATCAGAGGAGCAAACCAAAGGTGATGCTCGAGGACTCATTTACAGACAACGCCATTGTTAACCACGCACTGTTTTATTATTGTTTACACCTGTTGGAGGTCAACTTGGGCGGCCGAGTTTAAAGTCAACAGCCGTGTGTTCTTCATCTGCTCTCAAGCTGCCTTTCAGAAAACGGTGGATACCTTCGGCAGCATAGACATCCTGTGCAACAACGCCGGCATCCTGAACGAGGCGGAGTGGGAGAAATGTGTCGACATAAACCTGGTGAGACATTACAGCCTCGCCTCATCCAGGTCGGACGACGTAGTACAACCTCCAACACAAGGAAAAACTCTTCAGTTATTATCATCCGCCTACAGGTGGCGGTTATACGGCTAACCTATATGGCCCTGGAGCACATGAACAAGTTGACAGGAGGTCGGGGTGGGGTCATCGTCAACACTGCATCCTTTGCAGGTATACGACCCACAATGCATTGTAATACGCAGTACTTTGTATCTCCCAAGCAGTAAGAGTATTTCAGTTTTTTTTTTGGTGCAATTTCTTTTAATTTGTACACTTGTTTATAAGACTACAAGAAATTAAATATACAAATATTCATATGAATATGAATTCAAAGCTGGCGGCGCTCTGTTCCGCTATGACGTGCACATATAGGCTTGAAGGGAAATTACTGCATGAAAACAATACGAATAAAAAGGTGTCGTCTGCAGGTCTCGGCCCCCTACCGAGCTGCCCAGTCTACACGGCCACGAAGCACGCCGTGGTCGGCTTCACTCGGGCCATGGCGGTGAGGACGGCTTTCGGTCAACGGCTTGACTTTTTCATCCTTTTTATTGATCGCATTATACGTTTGTGTGTGTGTGCTTGTGTGTGTGTGTTTGTTGTTTATCAGGCTGCCTCGACTGCCTTGGGCTACGGCATTCGGTTCAACGCCGTTTGCCCGATTTACGTCCAAACCGACCTCTTCGCCAACATTTACGACAGAATGGGACAATTTTCCCAGCTGGCTGCCCAGACCCGAAAATCTGTGGACAAAGGGGTGTTAAAGTGAGTTGAGCATATTTATGGATTGCATTTTTTTGCAATGTTGTTAATATAATTAAAAAAATGTTATGCAACCAAATTTAAAAAAAAAAGTAAAACCAACACGAAAGCTGCATTTCTTCTCCTGACCACCAAGGGGCGACTCCTTTGGTTGTATAGAAGTCTATGCTTAATATGTTAAAGCTGCATTCTCTCTACTGACCACCAGGGGTCGACTCCTCTGGTTGTATAGAAGTCTATGCTTAATGTGTTAAAGCTGCATTCTCTCTCCTGACCACCAGGGGGTGACTCCTCTGGTTGTCTATGTTTCAAATAATAATAAAAAATTTAAAAACTCACTCTCTCACACAAATCATATTTTTAAATATGCACCGCGGTTTTTTAAAAATCCATTTTATTACCGCCGTGCTTTGTGTTTCAGTGTGTCCGAGGTGGCCGAGGGCCTCCTGGAGCTGGTGACCGACGAGACGAAGAGCGGAGAGGCGCTCATCCTGAAAGGCGACGGGAAGACGTACATGACGTTCCCCACATTCAGCTAGCAGCTCGGTCTCTGGTCCAGGTGACCAGGACGGAGAGAACATCATTTAAATTCATGTCATCTGTTCAATTACCTGATTATCTGGCAACATGTATGGAAATTGTTCATGAAATCTATAAACTTCCATTGAGCTCTAGTTACTAACTAATGTCTTATGTGACCAGTTTATGATCAATAAAGATTAAAGTACACGGCAATGTATGAAGTATTTATAATTCGCACCACCTTGACCAAGTTCTACATAAAAGTACTGCTCATGTATTAGTACATCTATAAGTAAACTGACAGAAAGATTAGATTAGAACAGATTAGAACAAACAACATAATTATGAATTAACGTATTTATTAAAAAATACAATTGCATGATGTGATGTTTGACTTTGAAGCAAAATAACATTTTATTTTGAAGGAACTGATCATTTTACGAAGGCTCAACAGTGACCCCCCCCTAGTGGTCATTACGTGCAAATATATTCTGTATATCTTTCAGTCGAACTTGTGCACATTTAAACGCAGTCGTCGTCACAATTCAGCGTTAATTAAACTAACAAAATGATGTAATCGTCGTCGTCTGCTTAACTTCAAAAGAACCGAACTTCATTGCTTCGATCCGGTGAAGCTTCTTCTAGACGAACGAGGCAAAACGCACGTATTCCTTTCTCTTCGCGGAAACCAGGAAGGCCTCTCCGTTCTTCGTCTCATCCGTCACCATCTCCAGAACGGCCGCCGCTACGTCAGCCAGGCTGAAATAATACATTTAAATATTAAAATCATAGTTTAGGATACAAAGTTGCAAAGACGAATCGAGTGCAACGTATTTTGGTGGATGTTCTGCTTCCGGCTTCTTAAATGTGAATATTTTCGTCTCTTGACTTATTTATTATTAATCTGGAAAAAATAAATCGTCAAGATTAATAGAAAATGAAAATATTCATATTTCTCAAAAGTTAATTGAATGAGAACAATTAATTAGTCTCTCATTCACATGTGGATATTTTCTTATATACGATTAATAATTAAAAACACTTATAACATGAGGGATCGCAAAAGGGGTCTAAAAATTATAGATTTGTTGTTGTTGTTGTTGCAGTTAGAAAGATTTTAATGGAGCGAGTTGTGTCGATTTCGCCTTCAACCGAACGAAGACTCACTCCACGATTCCGAAATGCTCGACCAGCTGCTGCGTGGCGTCGGTCAGGTGGGAGAACCGGCCCGAGTTGGAAATAATGGAGGAGAAGAGGTCCGTTCGGACGAAGCCGGGGCAGAGGGTGTTGAACCGAACACCGTAACCTGACGCCGTGGACGCGGCCTGGGGGAAAACACACACACACACACACACACACACACACACACACACAGCTTCAGAGGCTCGTCACTCTTTAAATCTTCTGTGGAAGAAAGAAAACCAGCGTCCTCACCGCCATGGCCCGAGTGAAGCCGACCACGGCGTGCTTCGTGGCCGTGTAGACCGGGCAGCTCGGTAGGGGGCCGAGACCTGCGGGATGCGGGTCGGGTCAGTCGACATCGTGGGCTTTTCTTTTGCCAAATTCCGAGGATTTAAGTAACAATAATAATAGTAAAGAGTTCTCGAAACGTGGCGCAGGTGGAGGTGAAGTGTTTTTTTAAAAGAAAAATCTAAGCAACCGTCGCGCGTGCAATGCATTGTGGGTGATTTTGATTAATTTTTTTACCTGCCAAGGATGCCGTATTGATGATGACCCCTCCGCGACCTCCGCTCAACTTGCTCATGTGCTCCAGCGCCGTGTAACTCCCCCTGATGACTCCCATCTGACACACACACACAC
>NC_046979.1:2747032-2812032 GCF_009769545.1 Cyclopterus lumpus | reverse complement strand
TCATCTGTTCAATTACCTGATTATCTGGCAACATGTATGGAAATTGTTCATGAAATCTATAAACTTCCATTGAGCTCTAGTTACTAACTAATGTCTTATGTGACCAGTTTATGATCAATAAAGATTAAAGTACACGGCAATGTATGAAGTATTTATAATTCGCACCACCTTGACCAAGTTCTACATAAAAGTACTGCTCATGTATTAATACATCAATAAGTAAACTGACCTGGGTCACTCAGCAAGAGTACTTTTGATACCCTCGGTACACAATACCTTTAAACTTTACTTTACATTTTGAATGCAGGACTTTACTTGTAATTGTATTTTTATATTCTGCTACTTTTAATTAACTAAATTATTTGAATGCACAACAGACTACATACCTGCGTGCGTGTGTGTGTGTGTGTGTGTGTGTGTGTGTGTGCGTGCTTGAGCCAGTTCTTGAAACACCTTAGAACAGTGGTTCCCAAAGTGGGGGTCGCGACCCCTAGGGGGGGCGCGGTGGTACTACAGGGGGGTCGCGGCTTCCATCACCAACCCACACACACAGACGCACACATACACCGGTAAAACAATATAAAATAACCGACGTGACATGCACTGTGTTCCAACCACGCCACCAGAGCGGCTCATGTCACAGACCGACTGTGGCAAAACCAGCGAGAGCGAGAGAGCGAGCGAGAGAGACAGACAGCGACACAGAGCGACAAAGATACGGAGCGACAGAGAAAGATAAAGATAAGAGAAGGAAGTATGTACAAAGATGGACAGATTTGTGACTGGTCTAAAGCGCAAATCCGATGGAACTTCTGTTACAGCCGCAACAGGCGACGCGACCACCTCGACAACGCCTCAAACTAAGGTAAAGGCAAGGAAATATAGCGAGGCATATCTGTCTCTGGGCTTCACAAGCACTGTTGTCGGTCAGGATGAGAGACCCCAGTGGGTTGTGTGTCTTAAAATACTGGCGGCAGAGAGCATGAAGCCCACTAAATTAAAAAGACACCTGAAAACCCACCACCCCGAACATATTAACAAGCACCTTGAGTTTTCTATTTTTTTTCCCAGTTAAACAAACTGAAGAATAAACTGTGAAGTGATATGTACTTATTTTAGAACTTATTTATACAGTTCATGCATTATAATGCAATTCATTAAAAACCAAGAAAAATTTGGGGTCGGGTTGCGGGGGGGGGGGGGGGGGGAGGGTCGTCCAATGTTCCTATATCATCAAAGGGGGTCTTGACAGAAAAAGTTTGGGAACCACTGCCTTAGAACATACCGTTTTATATATATATACATCACACACACAATACATTCTTTTTCCCATTCAGTGATTTGTTGCACACTGTATAGAAAGATTAGAACAAACAACATAATTATGAATTAACGTATTTATTAAAAAATCCAATTGCATCATGTGATGTTTGACTTTGAAGCAAAATAATATTTTATTTTGAAGGAACTGATCTTTTTCACTTGGACGCGCTTACCCTCCTCCAGCGCACCCCCGGCCGTGACGTCACATGCACGCTCCAAAGAGCACCGGGTGCAGAGTTTTGTGCTTTTCGGGGGAGACGCGTCGTTCAATTTCGGCGCGTGTGCACGCGTATAGTTGATATTTCAGATAACTGCGCGCAACTGCGCGCGCCGGACTCCGGTTTGAATGCGCGGTCGGTTGCAGAGCTCGTTCGCGTGTGACACGCGTGCGGGATCCAAGAGGCGCGCCTCGTTGTCTCTAGAAAAAACAGTTTATTCCAGTTCTGATATGTCGCCGCTCACGTTTACATCAAAGGCCTCGTGGAGCCGCCACATCTTTACATGGAGCCTGGGAGGACCGCCGCATGCGCGTGTTGCACGTGGCCACTAGATGGCGGCACAGGAAATAGATATTTATCTTCTTTCTTTTTTTTTAATGAATCCTTTATTCATGTGGGATCTTTCTTCTCTGCATTGAATCCATTATTGGTAATTAAGGAGCCGGGGGTTCAGTGTCTTGCTCAAGGACACGTCGGCATGCAAACTATGGGGAGAGCGGGGCATTCAGGATTCCAGTTCCTGTTACCCCCCAAGGGGATGCTGTTTCCTTGGGAGTGAGTTCAACCAGCAGGACTATCAGCTGGTCTCAGATCGGCCCACCCCGTCCACACCTCACCCAGATACTGTTGGGAGTGTTGGGTTCACGTGACCTTTGAATGATCCGCATCACATACTGAAGAGGACTTGTGGTAGTTGCCCAATTATATAACACAAATAACAGCTTTAAAAAAAAAAAGAAAGTATAACAAATAACAGTTTTTTTTTTTTTCTTCAATCAACGCTTGAAAATATGAAGGCACTAATGATGACGTCATACAAAATATAAACCTAAGTGTTTAATTTTAACGTTTTTATTTTATATTTCATAAAGCCTTTTTTTTTTTTTTTTTACAAAATGAACCAAAGAAAATTAATCAAATACAAACAAGGAAGATATTGGGTTAATAATACATTTATTAAAGGTTAACAGGTGCATTACACCCCCCCTTTCACAGGTACAGTGGCAGCCTGTGTATTAGGAGTTCGACCCGTGTGTGTGTGTGTGTGTGTGTGTGTGTGTGTGTGTGTGTGTGTTCAGGACACCTGTTGCTCAAAGGGGTTTGATAAGCAGACTGTGCACGCTGAAGGAAACGCGGCGTGAGTCACAACCACGAGAAGAAATATAATATATAAATAGCTGACTTCTGTAAATCAATTTGACCTTCACGAGAACAATAACTGCCTCTGTTGCTCATAACAGGAACGTTAGAACTACAGAGCATCCGGAAAGTATTCACAGCGCTTCACTTTTTGTTATGTTACAGCCTTGTTTCAAAATGGATTAAATTCATTATTTTCCTCAACATTCTACACACAACAACCCATAATGACAAAGTGAAAACTGTTTTTTGCAAATCTATTAAAAATAAAGAACGAAAACATAACATGTACATAAGTATTCGCAGCCTTTGCTCAATACTTTGTTGAAGCACCTTTGGCAGGAATTACAGCCTCAAGTCTTCTTGGGTATGATTCCACAAGCTCGGCACACCTATTTCTGGGCAGCTTCTCTCATTCTTCTTTGCAGAAACTCTCAAGTTCCATCAGGTTGGATGGGGAGCGTCGGTGCACAGCCATTTTCAGATCTCTCCAGAGATGTTCAATGGGGTTCAAGTCCGGGCTCTGGCTGGGTCACTCAAGGACATTCAGAGTTGCCCCGAAGCCACTCCTTTGTTATCTTGGCTGTGTGCTTCGGGTCGTTGTCCTGTTGGAAGATGACCCGTCGCCCCAGTCTGAGGTCCAGAGCGCTCTGGAGCATGTTTTCATCCAGGATGTCTCTGTACATTGCTGCATTCATCTTTCCCTCAATCCTGACTAGTCTCCCAGTTCCTCCTGCTGAAGAACATCCCCACAGCATGATGCTGCCACCACCATGCTTCACTGTAGGGATGGTATTGGCCAGGTGAGGAGCGGTGCCTGGTCTCCTCCAGACATGACGCTTGGCATTCAGGCCAAAGAGTTCAATCTTTATTTCATCAGACCAGAGAATTTTGTTTCTCATGGTCTGAGAGTCCTTCAGGTGCCTTTTTGCAAACTCCAGGCGAGCTGTCGTGTGCTTTTTACTGAGGAGTGGCTTCCGTCTGGCCACTCTACCAAACAAGCCTGATTTGTGGAGTGCTGCAGAGATGGTTGTCCTTCTGGAAGGTTCTCCTCTCTTCCTAGAACACTGGAGCTCTGTCAGAGTGACCATCGGGTTCCTGGTGACCTCCCTGACTAAAGCCCTTCTCCCTGATCGCTCAGTCTGGCTGGGCGTCCACCTCTAGGAAGAGTCCTGGTGGTTCCAAACTTCTTCCATTTCCAGATGATGGAGGCCACTGTGCTCATTGGGACTTTCAATGCTGCAGACATTGTTCTGTACCCGTCGCCAGATCTGTGCCTCGATACAATTCTGTCTCGGAGGTCTACAGATAATTCCTTGGACTTCATGGCTTGGTTTATGCTCTGATATGCTGTGGTACCTTATATAGACAGGTGTGTTCCTTTCTAAATCATGTCCAATCAACTGAATTTAGCACAAGTGGACTCCAATCAAGTAGTAGAAACATCTCGAGGATGATCAGTGGAAACAGGATGCACCCTGAGCTACATGTTGAGTGTCATGGCAAAGGCTGTGAATACTTATGTACATGTTATGTTTTCGTTCTTTATTTTTAATAGATTTGCAAAAATTTGCAAAAAACAGTTTTCACTTTGTCATTATGGGTTGTTGTGTGTAGAATGTTGAGGAAAATAATGAATTTAATCAAATTTGGAATAAGGCAGTAACATAACAAAATGTGGAAAAAGTGAAGCGCTGTGAATACTTTCCAGATATATATATATATATTATTAGAAAGATTATTATATGAGAATCATAATGTATTAATATTCCTATTAATATGATTGTTTTTTTAAATGTATTTATTTTTTGTATAAATTAAATGCAAATGGGAAAAAAAAATTAACTCCAGCTCCTCCGCGCTGGTGTTGACTTCCACCTCTTTGTGTGTCAGAAGGACGACACACTGAACATATTTCAGAGCCGCGAATGGAACCGATGGCGTCGGGTTTGTGGGGGTGGGGTGGGGTGGGGTGGGGGAGCCCGTCTTGCTTACGGGGGCAAAATCCGTCCATTTGACCGCTTTCAACTGTGATTTGCTGACCAGCTGCTGACTGGTGTTTTCCTCCCGGTGGCCCTTTGCCATTTCACTGGTGAGTACACCGCTAAAGGGCTCCGGGGAGCCGGACAATGCCCGAGAGCTTTACATGTCACCAGAGCCATCGGACGCAAAGAATGGGCCGCCGCCGCCGCCGAACCAAATATCGGCCTGTTTACAGTGAGGGGCCTCGACGGGCAAGAGGGTGTGTGTGTGTGTGTGTGTGTGTGTGTCTGTACCTACAGGGGACTGGTAATGCAAACTCTTTGCTGTGTGTTTAGAGATTATGTAGTCTGAGAGGGTGTGTGTGTGACGGGCGCGTCCCAACGAGACAGAGGAGTGTGTTTTTTTGCCGGTGACACGGAGCTCATCCAGTAAAAACACACCCGAGCGAAGTAACACTAACACACAAACAGACAATAACAAAGAGGTCAAAACGTGTGATAAATGGTGAATAAAAACTCTCTCGAAAGTGTTTTATGTAAATTTTATTCAGTGACAAAAATGTGCTTTTCGCAACGTGCGGCTCATAAATGCTCAAACCTCAGATGTCGAAGCTTAACGCCGCCTCTCAAAAGCTTCACGCTGCCTCTAACGTGACTTTTTGACACCTATTGTTCCCCAAACAATAAACAAAACAAGGTTACTGAGATATTTTGGGATATGTCTTGGGTTTTAAATTCAATACTCGGAGCATTTAATGTCGCAGCAAACAAATATTGGCTTTGTAAAGATGGTGTGAAGTAAATTCCCCCTCAGGCTAGCGCTGTTAGCTCTGTCAACACTGTTGTTAGCGCTGTTAGCTCTGTCAACACTGTTGTTCTGTTAACAATGTTGTTAGCTCTGTCAACACTGTTGTTAGCGCTGTTAGCGCTGTCAACACTGTTGTTCTGTCAACAATGTTGTTAGCTCTGTCAACACTGTTGTTAGCGCTGTTAGCGCTGTCAACACTGTTGTTCTGTTAACAATGTTGTTAGCTCTGTCAACACTGTTGTTAGCGCTGTTAGCGCTGTCAACACTGTTGTTCTGTTAACAATGTTGTTAGCTCTGTCAACACTGTTGTTAGCGCTGTTAGCTCTGTCAACACTGTTGTTCTGTCAACAATGTTGTTAGCGCTGTTAGCGCTGTCAACACTGTTGTTCTGTCAACAATGTTGTTAGCTCTGCATTCTCTCTCCTGTCCACCAGGGGGCGACTCCTCTGGTTGTATAGAAGTCCATGCTTCACGTGTTAAAGCTGCATTCTCTCTCCTGACCACCAGGGGGCGACTCCTCTGGTTGTATAGAAGTCTATCCTTCATGTGTTAAAGCTGCATTCTCTCTCCTGACCACCAGGGGGCGACTCCTCTGGTTGTATAGAAGTCTATATAAATGACTCTACTTCTCTCAGTAAACATTGTAAACATGAGTTTATGGTCTCAATCTCTAGTTAACTTTAAGTGTGTTTTCCATTCATTTATTCAAATTCAAAATGTCCATATTTTTTTAAAGCATAGAGAGGCTTTTTTAAATTACCCCCAAACACGTGCCAACGACCTGCAGGATTCCTCGAGTGTCGGTGACTAAAGCCTGAAATATGCAGTCGGTTGGTCGGTTGGTTTGGTCGGTCGGGTTCATCACCGTGGAGACACAGCAGCCTCTGTTTGAGTGACAGGCGTGTCGATGGGCGTGTCCGGGAGGAAAGGGAGAGGCTGGAGGCAGAGAAAGAACATTTGAGTAAAGCATTGTATTGTGACCCCACGCACACCCCTTCCTCACACTGTACACTGATGGGTGCTCCCGACCCATGAGACCAGTATATAACCAGGTTATAACCAGTATATAACCAGTTTATAACCAGTATATAACCATGTATGTGACTGTGGTGGCGCGGCTTGCATGCTCGTACGACTGATTCCCTGCAAATATGTAAACTGACCTCGTCATTATCAGAGAAGCTCGTGACTAAATGTTCATTCCTTGTCACAATAAACACAAGACCTTTTTAAAATGTGATGTTTGTTGTTGTTGTTGTTGTTGCTCAATTGACGTTTTGCAACCTAAAATAATTCGGATAAATACGTGAAAAGCTGCACAATATTTATAAATAAAGGTTGTAAATTAGATGCTGCAAAGCGCCTCACGACACGACGGCCATAAAAACCCCTGTAACCGAACCAGGCCGGCCAGGTAGACTGGTCACGTGACCTGGAGTCCAGTCCTCCAGGTGAGAAACACGAGCAGCTCAACGTCAACTTCCTGCCTCAATGTTTCGGGGGTGTGGACATGCAGACGAACGCCGATGGATTTCATTCTTTATGTTTAAGAAGGTTCATTGAGGTTTGGAGTTTTTAATTTAAGTGGAAAAGAAAAACAATACAAATCCATGAGTGTATATTCGGCAGCGTGTAATTTAAAATAAAGTCATATGTGTATGTGAGAAAACACATTCATATAAAAAATAATCATTTTAAAAACAGCAGATATTTTTACATTCAGAATCCAGAAATGGTTTCAGCATATATAAAGATATTTATATATGTATATTTATATATATATACTTATATATTTATATATATAAATATTAATATATATTTATTTAGATATACTTATATATATATATTGATATATATATATATATGTAAATGTATATATGTTTATATAAAAATATTGATACATATATATTTATATATACTTATAATTTATAAATGTATGTATATATTTATACATATATATATTTATATATAAATGTATATATATATATTTATATATACATTTATATATTCAGAAATGTATATATATAGAAATGTATATATACTTATATATTTATATATATAGAAATGTATATATATAGAAATGTATATATGTATATATTCATATATAATAATTGCTTGTTCCAGCACGGACCACCCACAGCCAGGTGTGGCTGGGTGGTCATATATATCCATATATGTATATATATCCATATATATATATATATACACATTATATATATATATGTAAATATATATATATATATATATATATATATATACACATTATATATGACCACCCACAGCCAGGTGTGGCTGGGTGGTCATATATATCCATATATGTATATATATCCATATATATATATACACATTATATATATATATGTATATATATGTAAATATATATATATATATATATATATATATATATATATACACACATTATATATGACCACCCACAGCCAGGTGTGGCTGGGTGTGGTCAGAAATGTGCTGTTGCACCTGAAACCCGCCCAGCACTGATGTCACGGTGTCCTGCAGGACGGGGAGGTCAGAAAAAACCAGATTTTCAGGCGTCGCTCTTTAAACAAAATAAACAAAAGGCTGTTTGGAGACAACGACCACAAGAAGAAAGACTTTTAATGTTCTCTCGTACCAATCCAATTATATGGATTATAGAAGTCAGGTTTTGGTGGTGAAACGGTAAAAAATGTCACACACACACACACTTTACATGGACGTGATCATCGTGATGTCAACCATCCCGTTTATAAGCTGCCATTAAAGGTTAAAGTTAAGAAGACAAAAAACGGACAACTCCCAAAATGGGAAACGCTCTGGTGTCGACCTGTCAATCACCTTGTAGCTCCGCCCTAAAGCCTCCAATGCTTTAATGATCTGTTTGACTCTGTTTAAACATGTTTACAATGTTTACTGAGGGAATAAATCAAGAGAGAAGTAGAGTCACTTTATACAGACTTATATACAACCAGAGGAGTCGCCCCCTGCTGGTCAGGAGAGAGAATGCAGCTTTAACACATGAAGCATAGACTTCTATACAACCACAGGAGTCGCCCCCTGGTGGTCAGGAGAGAGAATGCAGCTTTAACACATGAAGCATAGACTTCTATACAACCAGATGAGTCGCCATATGATGGGTTTTTTTGGATTAATTGTTACTGCTGCATTAATGTTCATGTCTGTTATAGTTTAATCTAGAGAACTGCATCATATGACCAGCATGTGTTTGTAGCATCGGTCTCCTGTGAGGACCACGTTTCTCTAGAAAAACCAAACTGAGCTTTGTGACGAGGCTTTTTCCAGCTTTTTAAATTTAAATTAAGAAATATGGAGGATTTAAGGTTGTAGGTTCGTCAGAAAAATAGCCATTTAAAACCAAAAATTGTAAAGCTGTCAGACCAATGTTTTCCTGGGGAGACCAGTTATCGGAGGATGTAAATGAGAACACCATAAACCAACAAACAAACATTCCCTTCAGCCAAGTTTTACATACATTTTAATTTGACTGAAGTTTACCTTACTTTTTAAGTTTATTTGACCTGAACGTTTAAGTTTACTTTACTTTTTAAGTTTATTTGACCTGAACATTTACGTTTATTTTACTTGGGAAATGTAGTTGTTGCAGTTTAGGTTTTAAGTATACTAAATATATATATATATTTATTCAGCTGTACTGTAAGTGTACTTTCTTTCATTCCAGCGCTGGTAGAGGCACACGCGCACACACACACACACACGCACACACACACACACACGCGTTAAGTGCACATTTAAACTCCCAGTCTCAGAAAAAAAGAAAGAAAGAGGCTAAAAGTCTCGGGGAAAGCAGACAAGAAGCGTGAGCGCACACGTGCAGCTCCTGCGCGGACACGTGCGTAACTTCACCGCGGAGGGGAAAAAAAAAAACACTTTAAAAAACCAGGTGGTTTAAGGGGGGGGAGGGGGGCTTATTTTCCACCCACTTATTGGAATATTTACACATTTTTCAGAGAACCGAGTGACGTCAAATACACGCGACGGCGACAAGCGCACGTCAAGCTCGTCCCCGCTGCGTTTCGCAAAGAAGAAGAAGAAGAAGAAGAAGAAAAAAAAGAAAAAAACGCAGCGATATCCTCGTGTTTTGGACACACGGTTAAATGAGGTAACGGCGATGTGCGTGGACGCGTATCCGAGGGCGAGGATGACGTCATCCGGGGGGGCCCTCGCGCCGCGTTCACGTCTGTCGGAAAGGAATCTTTATTTCGTCGCAGGAATACGCCGTCGTTTAAAGTGAGCGATTTAATGCGGTGAGGGGAAGTGAGAAAATACATCGTTTTACACGAGTCCTCCCGACATGTACGAGCATTCAAAATTGTTTAGGCAATTAATTAATTTAACTCCAAAAGAGGCTTTTGGGGCACGTTTATTTAGTTACTAAATATTTTGTAGATTAAGACATTTAAAAAAAAAAAACACGATGCTTCTAGATGAAACTACACAACTGTTAAACAAATAAAACAAGCACTAAAAGGCTGCTTCTTCGCATGTCGTGAAAAAAAATAAACCTTTATTATATAAAAAAAACACGATGCATTGTTATAGATGAAACTACACAACTGTTAAATAAATAAAACAAAATAAACCTTTATCATATAATTCACACAAAAAGAGACTATTCTGAAAGTGACCTGAATTGTTGACACTTAAAGTACTTTTACTTATTTTTTTTTGATTCCAAGGAGCTTTTTTACGCTGTAAATTCTTTTGTAATATTAAATGTGACAACAAACATAATCAATGTGTGTGACTGGTATTTAAGGGTTTGATGTCCTCTGGTCACGTGCAACACTCACAGGCTTATGTAGACCTTTGGTATCTGACTGGCTCCAGAAAAAAAAAAAAGAGCATTTTTTGTTGTTGTTCTTTTGTTTGGCTACATCGTTGCACTATTGCTTTGTTTGCGTTGTAAGTTCATTTAATTTAATATGATTGTGTATTTTTTTCTTATTATTCTATTCTATTTTTTTGTATAATTGTGTATTTGTATTATTATTCTATTTAAAATTAGTCTATTTAAAAATATATATATATTATACATGTTTCTCATTATTTTATTCTATCTTTGATATCAATATGTTTGTATTTTTCTTTAAAAATAATATATATTTCGCATTTTATTATATTTTATTGCATAACTGTATGTATACATGCTTTATATGATTAATAAAGTAACTATCTATATATGTTCTATTTTACGTCTTCAAAACTAGGTTGTTTGACTCTTTAAACACTAAATTAAACTTCCAATTTGAAGACAAAAAATAACTTTAAATCTACTAACTACTAAAAGCACTTTTAAAGTGTCGCTTTCTGACTTCCTAAAACCAGACTTTGAGGAGTTTTCTTTATACGACGACGAGGAAGCGCTTGAAGGCAGCACCTCGACCGACCCACAAGCGCGCTCCCGTCTTTAACGTGCTACTCCCCCCACCTCCCGGAACACCGTACGTGCGCGCACCCCTATATCGCGTGGTGGGGATCATCCATATTGCTGCTAGTGGTGGAGATAAGGTTGTAATCCTGCGAGGCCCTCGGACACGTTTCTTTATTTTTATACATGTTTTAATTCGCCGCCGACGTCTCCGCGTCTTCGACCGAAGATCTTTTTGGATCTCGGCGCGGCAGAGGAGCGGCAGAGGAGCGGCACAACTTCACGTTTCCTCGTAAATTGAAGGCGAATTCGGGCCCGAGGGAGGAGGAGGAGGGAGGGGGGAGAGAGAGGACTGGTAATCCTGAAGGGGGAAGAAAGACGGCGGTGGGAAATGGCCACTCAGGTGGAGGCTCTCCTGCCCGGCAACCCGCTGTTGAAGGCGGCGGCGGCGGCGGCGGCGGCGGCGGAGGAGGAGCAGCACGGCGAAGCGGTGCGCTGCGAGCCGGAGGAGGGCGCACGGCGTGGCGACGGTGCCAAGCGGCAGGCGGGGAGCGGCGGCGGAGGGCCGGGAGGGACCCCCGACGCACAGGAGGTGGAGGAGGAGGAGGTGCAGGAGGGCAAAGAGGGTCGTGACAGCGACGACAAGCAGAACGAGGACGGCGTTAAAGGCCGAAAGGAGTTTACCGAAGCGCCCCCGCCCAAGGTGAACCCGTGGACCAGGAAAATGAACCCGGTGACGGTGGTCAGCGTGAACGGACAAGCGCACCACGGTTCGTAGCTTTCCTTTTTTTAAAAAAAAAAAATTTATATATTTTTTTTTTACATGTGCTTTTTTTTTTTTTTAAATGCAGAAAGTGGCTTGCAGGTGTGTGTTGTCTGTGTCGTCCAGGTGTGGTTACACAAGCAGCTGTCACATGAGGGGGAATGGGTGGTGGTGGTGGAAGGAAGGAGGTCAGACCGCATCTTATTGAAACTATTATTATTTTTTTTTTAAAGAAAGAAAAGTGCATAAACAAGCTCAGACTGTAGTCGCCCTCTTGTTGCTCCCTGCAAAGCTGGATATATTTGGAGTGAACGCCCCTCCTAGTGAAGGCTATTCCTGGAGTTCTGCACCCTTTAAATATAAATACAAGTGCACCCACATTATTATCCTTTTCAAACATGCCACCTCTCTCTCTCCTTTTTGGTACATGCATACACTACAAACATGTTCTTTTTTTGTCTCTTTGTTGCAGTTTATTGTGTACTTTTTTTGTGTGTGTCGTGCAATGGTTGTTTTAAAGTTGTCATCACACCAGACAAACTACATTCATTCATGTGCAGCAAGTTTCTGGCATTTTCTATTTGTTGGAGGGAGGAGGGAGGAGAGCGAGGAGGGGGGGGGGGGCTTGATGATTTCAGCAGTGTCACCGTGCATGCTTTGGCTGCAGTGACTTCTTTTTTTTTTTTTTTTACATGTCCTCATGTTCAGCCTTCTTCAGCACCCATGTTCTTCCTGTGTGTGTGTGTGTGTCTGTGTGTCGGCTAGCCGTAGCCGGCTAACAATAGCTCTCTGGGCCTGCTAGCGCTGCTAGCTTAGCTTCCAGGTTTTCCACTCTTGCATTTACAGCCACGCTTGTGTTGGGGCTGGGGCGGAAAAGACGCTTATTAAATAACCCGACGGTGGTCGTGTCCGACCCCCCCCCATCCACCCTTATCATCCACCCGTCCGCGTGACGTGCTCGATTAATCTCCTCTTCCTTTCTTTTTTTATTTAAAAGAAAAGGAGCAGGCTTGTTGTGGGGCGTCACGTGTCCACTCCACGTGTTCCCCTTAGAGAAAGGCATGGGCTAAGCTAGTTAGCATGGGAGCTAACGGGCTGGAGTCATCATGGTGGCTTCTGCATGAGCTCACTGGGGTTTAAAATGAATAAATAATGGTCTTTTTAATAAACACACATGGGTGGGGGGTCCTCAAATAAAATAAAATAAAAAGGACATCGTCGAATAAACTCCAGTAATCTATTAATGTGGAGTGTTTATTGGGGATTGTTCATTTTTATCTTTGAAGTAAGGCAACGTGTTTGTGTTTTGTGTGTGTGTGTGTGTGTGTGTGTTTTGTGTGTGTGTGTGTGTGTGTTTGTTCCAGTGTCAGGTCACAATGAATCTGACCGTGCAGTCCCCCCTCCCCCCCCGTCAGCGGTTTGTATTGTCGTGTTGTTTTTGCTGCCTTGTTACCGGCGTGGACTTTGGATTTCAGGGTGACGGTGTGCACCCTGAATCGTGGCCCGGGCGTGGGTGTATGTGTGCTCCTGCAAGCTGTCACATCAGCAAAGTGAGCCGAGCCAGGCCGGGAGCCAGAGGTTGAAATAACAGGGTTGTAGTGTGAGTGTGTGTGTGTGTGTGTGTGTGTGCCCCCCACACCACACACGTTTTTATGTTGCATTAAAAACACACCCCTTTAAAACCAAACCTTACACTTATGAGTTGTCACAGGTTGTGTGTTTAATGGTGGACTTTGGCTTTTTCTCAGATTGTTTTGTTTGGATAATTTCTAAAAAGGTAAAACGTACTACTTTTTATTATTATTTTTTTTAAAGGCCCGAAATAAGATGACCCACCCCCCTCAAAATGTGTGTGTCTTCTCGTGAAATTGAGCTCAGTTTTGCAAAAAACATTGTCCTAGAAAGGTGTACTTTTCTAGTTGTGTCTTTTGAACAGGGCCCTCTAATCTGTGTGTGTGTGTGTGTGTGTGTATACTCGGTATGTCCTTGAACAAGACTCTGTTTTAGGATCCCAAATGGATTTGGAATTAAGCCGCCTGAGAAATCCAACGACAGTCCCGACTATTGGACTTCTTATTGTCTCTTCAGAGTCTAATTTTTTTTTTTTTGTTGGATGGCTGAACTTTGACCTTCTCGTCAGAACGCCACTCCAGTGGTCAGAGCGCTCTGGCCACAGGTTTACCTGCCGTTGCGTTCGAGGTCCCTCCGGAATACCGGCGTGTGTCCCTGAGACTCGACGAACCGGTTCTCCTCCCTCCCCGAAGCTGATCGAAAATACAAAATACACACAACGAGTTTACATTCAGGCGTGTTGCGCAATAATCCGGCGACGTATAACGTGTGTGCGGGTTAACGATCCAATGTGCCGTTTAAAAAATCAGATTTTTAGGAAACCAGAGGCGTACAATGTGCCACGACTCGTTGCATTTAAAACGTTTAATTATAAATCTAATGTTTTTTTTAATGTTGAGAATACGTACAGGGTTGCATCGTAAAAGACTGTAATTTAGCTATTTTTAAGTGATGCAAGAGGACGGACCCGGCCCCGCGCTACTTCCTGTCTTTCACATGGTCATGTGACCCCCCCCCTTGTTTGTGATCGTTACTTTCTATGTTTTCTGTGAATATAATTGGGATTTGTTGCAGCAGAGAAAGCTGTTCATGCTTTTCTGTGTATTTTAGAGGTTTAAGGTCCAGAACTTGAGGTTGAGCTCCCAGACAAGTGGGCTCAGTTCTTCAGGCTGTGTTTTGGCCCCCGGAGGGAGTTTTTTTTTAACGGTGAATTAGTGATAAATGTTCACAGCGCTGTCACCAGCCTTGTTTCAAGCCGTCGCCACAGAACAAGAGAACCAGTGTAAAATCTTTTATATAAGCTGGCCCTCCTTTTAAATGTTATATTTCAGCCTTTTCGGCTCGTCCACGCGGTTGAAGTGGTGCAAAGAAAAGCGAACGCAAACTTGGGTTGTACTTAAGTAAATAAATCCATCGATCCAATGCAGACACTTTTCCAGTGAGCTGTAAAAAAAACAAAACTGTTTGCTGCTAACTCACCGTGGAAGTGTTGCGTCATCCCCTCCTGCACAACTACTGCAGTATAATAATAATAATAATACGTCTCAGTACTTCGCATAGTAAAACTTTATTATTTTAAGCACTTTGGGGCTTGTGTGAGACTTTTAATGCAGATTTTAAATCACCAAAGAAAAAGGGTTGCATCATGAATGGATCAATACAATGTTGGGTAATGTGTTTTCACTGTAGGGACTGATTATTAATGTTAATTATTAGAGCACATGTGGGTATTTTTCACCCATTTTCCATGTCTAGAAGTCCCAAACCCACGAGCCAAAAGTTTCTCAACTCTTTTATTTCGTTCGTCACTGAGCATCGTCCCTGCAACACATGACGTGGGGGTCAGAGGTCAGACTATCGGCACATTCAGGGAGAGAGAGAGAGAGGCCAGCGGCGTGAACATCCAGGGGGAAGATGTGCCTGGAACGCCAATCTCTTCAACACAATAGTATTATTGAAACGTTGGCACTTGAACGCATCGTCGACGACGGAGACTCTGGGGACCGTTGGAAATTATGTTTTTACCAGTTCTGCAAGTTTGTTTGTGACGTTAGGCGTTAAAACCTATGACACCTTTTTTATTTTTTATATTAGGATTTTTCTATATTTTAAGCTTTTATTTGTGACATTTTACAGTTGAAAACATTGACGTCGGCTTTGGCGTCATTTCAACGCATTTAAAACGTAGTTTTCTTTGTATAAAAACGTGGGTCTTTATTCCAGTTTTCAAGTTAAAGAATCCAAAATGAGACTCGGTCCTGGCAACAATTTATTTAAATAATTGTTCTTATTTGCAGATGAATGGTTATTTAATATTTGTCGTACGAAGACGCACTTTCGTTTTAACGTAGTTTGAACACGTCAAACATTCTCGTTTTCCAGCTTCTCAAATTTGACGAGTTGCTGCTTTTTTGATTTTTGTGAACGAGTGTGTGTGTGTGTGGGGGCGGCGGCGTACTCGCGTGTTGAACTCTGTCCACACCCCTCTCTCTCTCACACACACACACTCAGCTGTTTCAGGGTGGCCCTCGTCTCAACCCGTCTCTATCTGTGTGACGGTCGTGTCTGGACTCGGCGATAGCGGCTCGTCCCCTCTGTGGCGGCGGGCCGGGCACCAGTTGGTCAGGGTGTTGTCCCGTTGGCGTCGCCCTGTGTGTGTGTGTGTGTGTGTGAGTGAGAGTCCGGTGGCATTTGATCTCAAAACCTTCCTGAATGAAAATAAACAAATGTTCTCCTTTTTTTTCTTTTCTTCTTCACCTTCTTCTGGTTCCTGGTGGATTACACACACCTTCAGCCTGTAGTGGAGTTTATTCCAAACCAGCTAATGTAAACACTCCAAGTCGTGTGAGAGAGAGAGAGAGAGACACATGTTTTACAAATGCTTGTGGAGGTTGTTTGTTTTTTTAACAACCAACAGAAAAATTGATTCTTTCAGAAGTCTGAACCGTCTGTCGGATGAGGTTTGATGTACGGTTTCTTGTTTCATGACACTGTGTGTGTACACTGCAAGAGCTGATGTCTACACTGATTATGTGACACCGTGTGTGTGTGTGTGTGTGTGTGTGTGTGTGTGTGTGCGTGCACACGCAGTCGACCGTTGTTTCCTCCATATTTGGTGCTTGTGGAGAGGCCTCTCTCTCTCTCTCTCTCTCTCTCTCTCTCTCTCTCTCTCTCTTTTTTCTCCCCCCCCCGCTGTCGTCACTCCGCTCCAGCAGACGACCGTTTCTCCACACAACCTCATCCAGTTTCCTGTCGCGAGCACTTTTCAAAATAAGACACCATGCCTGGTCTCGAGTGCCTTTTTATTTTTTACGCTCTTACACGCTGGCTTATGTGAATGTTTTATTGGATATCGGCCGTGTGAGGAAGGAAGGAATTAGACACCCCGCCCACCTCCCCTAAAATTTGACCGCAGAATGACGGTGCAACACAAGTGGGAGTAGAACAAACTTAACTCGCCACACACAAAAACAAACCCTCAAACAAAAAGTCCCTGCATCGGCACCCGCTGAGTTTCTCTCTGACTGCAGAGAGTCGACGTGGCACTCGGTTTATTTATAGGCTCCCACCAGCGAGACCCCACGAGGGCTCTGGAGCAGGTTATCGGCTCTTAACGTGTGCTCGCGGCGCCCTTGGGAATCCGTCTTTGGACTCCACCTGAGGTGTGTGTGTGTTTCTGAGAAACGGAGAGCCTGTTGTGGACTCGGAGATAACGGTAAACGGCGAGCATTTGCTCTTCGTGTAAGTTTGTTTTTTTACCTGCAGCTGCTTTAAAAAAAAAATAAGAGGAAAATCAAAATTTTGGAGGATTTTGATGTGCAAAATGATCAAAATAAAGATTGGTGAGGTAACTGTTAATGGGAACCGGGCGGGGAGCATAATGTTAATGTTGGCCTCAGGCTGTGAAGTCGAGAGTTGTGGAATAAACAACGGAGGAGGAGGAAGAAGAGAGAGTGACGAGTCCGTGTGTCTCGCGCTCAACGCTTCGCATTAACAACCTACACAAACGCCTTTTATTATTATTTGGCTTCAGGTGTGTGTGTGTGTGTGTGTGTGCGTGCTCTGGCTCGTCAAGGCCGTCTTTCAGGTACAACCTATCCTGCCGTTTGTTTAGTTAATTGTGAATGAAGTTGCAGGTCAAACAAAGAAGCTCTCTTCCGTCCTTCTGATGACGAGGCTTCTGTTCTGGGGGGCGAATAACATTTTCTTTTCTTTGGGGGTTTCCGTCTTTTTTTTTCCGCTGATGCAACGCCTACTCCACGTGTTTTTTTTTTTTTTTAAATCATGTGTTTCTATATGTAGCCACGTGTCTCTGGCACACACACACACACACACACACACACACTTGTCCTGTCCTTGGTTTGTCTTTTAAGAGAAGTTAACACTTATCAGCAGCGCTCTTGTACAGTTGACACAACGCCGCGATAACACACACGCTCACTCCGACCTGTTAAATCCCACAAACTAAAGATCAGCAGCAAAAACACTGAATACAAGTTTTACTGTAATTTACTTCCTTAAATTTACTAATGTGGGGGATTTTTACGTCTGCGATGCAAAATAGGGACTTTTTTTTTTATTGTGCATAATCTCAAATTTATTTGTGTGTGTGTGTCTTCAAGGGATTCTTTAATTTGGAGACTGAATCGAGAAGTGAGAGTTTTACGTGACACGGATACTTATTCACACCCGATGTCGTTAAACAAAGTCGCCCGAATAGTCTTTTTAAAAACATTTTTTTTAAAGGTTTTGTTTTCAGAAAAAAAGGATCAAATGTATTTTAAAGGAAAGTTGAATCGAGGTTCACCTGCGTTTTTATTTGGATAAAGAAAGCTTCTTATGAAACGTCATTTGTTCATTTATTCAAGTTGAGCCGACCGGCTTCACAAAGCAAACATGTCGCTGTTGAGTTTAATCCACTTGGACTTCTGTCCCCCCCCCCCCCCCCCCCCCCCAAAAAAAGCCGAGATTACCAAAGAAAATAGCACAAAATGCACTTTTTTTAATGGAAACGGCCCAAAGGACCCCAAATAAATGTCTCCTGTTGCAGTAAAACATAGTTATTAAGCCATAAATCATGGAGAAAAAAAGGGGAAACAATTGTATATAAAATTTTGGGGCAATTGGCAAAATGTTTCGGTTTCTGCACGTTGCTCAGTTTGCAAGTGAAAGCAGGAGAACAGCTGACTGGAGAAGTTGAAACCAGTCCTGAGAGTCTTTTTATTGGCAGCTTTCTCCTGTCTCCTCATTGAGCCTCTTCTGTCTCCTTCTTCGTCTCCTGTCTCCTCATTGAGCCTCTTCTGTCTCCTTCTTCGTCTTCTGTCTCCTCACTGAGCCTCTTCTGTCTCCTTCATCTCTTGTCTTTGTCTTCTGTCCGTCTCCTCATTGACCCTCTTCTGTCTCCTTCTCCTGTCTCCTCATTGACCCTCTTCGTCTTCTGTCTCCTTCTCCTGTCTCCTCATTGACCCTCTTCGTCTTCTGTCTCCTTCTCCTGTCTCCTCACTGAGCCTCTTCGTCTTCTGTCTCCTTCTCCTGTCTCCTCACTGAGCCTCTTCTGTCTCCTTCTGTCTCCTTCTTCTCCTTCTCCTCCTCATTGACCTTCTTCGTCTTCTGTCTCCTCACTGAGCCTCTTCTGTCTCCTTCGTCTCTTTCTCCTCCTCATTGACCTTCTTCGTCTTCTGTCTCCTCACTGAGCCTCTTCTGTCTCCTTCGTCTCTTTCTCCTCCTCATTGACCTTCTTCGTCTTCTGTCTCCTCACTGAGCCTCTTCTGTCTCCTTCGTCTCTTTCTCCTCCTCATTGACCTTCTTCGTCTTCTGTCTCCTCACTGAGCCTCTTCGTCTTCTGTCTCCTTCTTCGTCTCCTCATTGAGCCTCCTCCTCCTCTTCTTCTCGTTCCTCATTGGGTCTTTTCTTCTTTCCAAAGAAGATCTCCTTAGATGTGTTTTTATTACTTCATTTTTGTGGTCACGTGACCGAGACGAGAGTCTTGCCGTGCGTCGAGAGGAAACCGAGTCGCATTCGCCCCAAAACGAACCTGTGGAACTGACTTGTTTTTGTAATGGACACCCAGGTCACCTGATGGTTCCTTTTTTTACACCGTGTGCTGAGGTTCTACACGTAAAAACACCTTCTGCTGACCCAAAAGCGTCCCGCTAAGGGTAAATCACACAAGACGCCGTTTAACGGAGCAAAGTTCAGAGCTTCCAGTGAACTCCTGAGTTGATGATTGGTTCAACAGACTAAACAAACGGTGTTAAAGTTCAGGAGTTTTATCGGGAGGGGGGGGGGCGTCTGGTATCTGACTGGCCTGAATGACGACCGCACAAGCTTAAAAATCTCATCGTATTTCGATGTCGGTAAAGAACCCCTGATGTGCCGCTGCTCTGGTGGATTACTAACCACCACCCCCCTCTTTCACTTGCTCTCTTTCTGGCGTCGTCCATCGACATGATCCTCCTTAAGGAGCTTACTGTGCAGTTGGAGTGTGGCAACATTGTAGCCAAAAGACAGCGAGAGAAGGTTTTTTGTTTTTAAAGCGACGCCGAGCTTCTAACGCGTTACGTCGTGAAAACACATGCACTTCAATGCCTCTGTTGTTGTTTTTTTGGCTTGAGGAGAACATCGGTCGCTGCCAGGAGCGAGTTAAATAA
The DNA here is from genome assembly GCF_009769545.1 of Cyclopterus lumpus. Taxonomy (NCBI): domain Eukaryota; kingdom Metazoa; phylum Chordata; class Actinopteri; order Perciformes; family Cyclopteridae; genus Cyclopterus; species Cyclopterus lumpus. The sequence continues at coordinate 2,792,169 of NC_046979.1, read as the reverse complement.
ATCACGAGGTCAAATTTATACGGGAACGAGCAAACGGGGGGCTAATAACTTTGGTTTGTTGTATAATTTTATTGTTGATTTAAACTAGTTTCATGTTTTTAAAGGCCATTTTTCATTTTCATCCATCAGATTGTTTTACTTCGTCTGGTTTCTGCTGTTTTCTTTTTTGTTTTTAGGAGATCTGAGTGTACCTGCAACAGGTAGATGGGAATGATGAAAGGGTTAATGACAAACTCATTCAACTGAGACGGTCTTGTGTCTTTTAGTCTGTGGTTTTCCTGCTTTCCTCTTTTTTTTTTTTTGTTAGATTTGTGTTGTTTGCCGGTTGTAACGTCAAACTCCTTTTTGTGTGTTTCCACAGAGTCGACCGGCCCGGCCAAGGTGGTGAGAGCCGGGAACCCACCGAAGGCCAGACGTGGAGGAAAGGTACCGGATTATATATTAAATCGCAATCCATTGAAGATTTAAAAAAAACTGTTTTTTTAAATTTTAAATTTTCAAAACAGCTAATTTCTTTCAGTGTTAAATTGCTTTTTGTATGTATTTATTAAAAATGTTGAACTTTTGTTTAATTAAATGTTTTACCAAATTAAATGGCAAGATTTAATAGGGATTATCTTTTTTTTTTTTTTATTGAACTATTTGGTGAGGCTCACGGTACTTTTTTTTTTTTTCCATAAAAAAATATACTGAATTTAAAATTTCCGTCCTTTTTCTAATTGGAAATCATAACAGAAATTTAAAGTAGCTTCCTTTCGCGTCGTTGGACGGATGTTTTATGATGAAATACAACGTGAACACGTTCAACGTGTTTTTTTTTTTCATGTTTAATCTATAATTGTATAACGTCCTGTAAATTCTCCGTTCAACTCCAAAAGGAGCGTCTTGGTTGGTTCAGCGCTTCTCCAGAAGTGCTTAGCTCCGCCCCCCTCGCACCCGAAAACTTCCCACTGCAGAATGCCAGCTCTCTGTTGCGCAACAGCCCCCCCTGTACCAAGGCTACAGCCACGTTTTCGCTTAAAGGCTGTTTTAAAGCCTGAAAACGAACATTGCGCGACTATTCCCACGTACACGTGTAAACAGGAAGTAGTTTTATAATGGTATTTAATAATAAAAATGTGCTTGAGACTTAAGCCGCTCTGTTCTCATACTGGAGGACATTTATGCTTTTTGTTCCTTTACAGTTTCTGTGTGAACGTCACACTATTTGTACAGAGAAGCTGCTTCTTCTGCACGTCGGCAGTAGTAGAAGTTCGAAATGCAGAATTTAACTGCTAGCATGGGACAACGAGGTCCGTGACGCTTGCAATCCAGGGCCGTGCGAAAAGGGGGCGTGGCCCAATCAAGTACGAAAACGCTGTGTGTCGCCCCCCAATGAGGTTTTAAAAACGTACCCGGCTCCGGAAGCGTTTCTAATCTCCGTCGTGTAAATGTAGCAAAAAAAGATTAGCATTTTACAAAATGGAAACATTTTACCAAACATGTACAGTGTTTGTTGCTTTCTTGCCATGAAGAAAAGGTTCCCGCCTACTTTTTGACTCTCCTGCTGATTCAGTTTTGTTGTTGTTTTACTTTTTTTCCGCTCAGGTTGGAGACTTTGGCGACGCCAACAGCTGGCCAACACCCGGGGAGATCGCGACTAAAGACATGCAGGTGGGTGTTTGTTTGTTTGTGTTTGTGTTGAGAGTTGAGTCATACGTCGGTGAGAAAGAAGATGGCGTCGTTTAGGCTCTCGGATCACTGAAGGGGTTCATAATGGCTGCATCTTTGTTGGCTGGTGCAGAAGAGGACTCAAGTTCTTTTAAAAAAAAAAAAGTATTCTCGTTTTTCTTTCATGCATATTTGTTTTTAAGTGATTTTAAAGGAGCCTGAGATGTAAGAATGTTGTTAACTACTGCTTCTCTCTAATTGTTGTGCATTGGATGGTTAATAACTAGGAGCTTGGATCCGGACGAGGACAAAGGATTATTATTTTTTTTGTTTCATTGTTTCTTTAAGTGATTAGTAGACAATAGAAACCATTAACCATCACCATAGACTTTATTATATAAGTGTTTTATGGTCACGTGACGTCTCCAATTTAGTTTGGCATCGCCATCTTGTTTTGCAACCAGCAGTGTCACGAGGGGGCGGAGCTAAGCACAACCGAATGCTGACTTAAGATATTTTAGGCGGCCAACAACACTTTCATGAACAGAAAACGCACATTGTGAAAAGGGTTAAAGTTGTTAGATGAAAAAATACAGACAACTCGGACTGGAAAACGCCGCGGTGGAGACCTGTCGATCACCTTGTAGCCCCGCCCTCAAGCGTACCCTGCTTTATGGTGCGAGTTGAGCTTCTTCTTCTCGTGGGGTCGGCAAGACGTGCTGCAGACGTGATGAGATCTTCATGTCTCTTCTCTGAATAAACTGTGAGGAGAACTTTCACAACTCTGATCTCAGCATGGAAGCCGTACACGTCTCTGGTGTCGACCTGTCAATCACCTGATAGCCCCGCCCTATAGCGTACCCTGCTTTATGGTCTGTTTGACTCTAAATGGACCATAATTTACTAAATGAACATCACGCTGTATTGAAGAAGACTTGAAACTAGAGATTGAGACCAAAAACTAATGTTTACAATGTTTACTGAGGGAATACATCAAGAGAAGTAGAGTCATTTATATAGACTTCTATACAACCAGAGGAGTCGCCCCCTGGTGGCCAGGAGAGAGAATGCAGCTTTAACACATGAAGCATAGACTTCTATACAACCAGAGGAGTCGTCCCCTGGTGGTCAGGAGAGAGAATGCAGCTTTAACACATGAAGCGTAGACTTCTATACAACCAGAGGAGTCGTCCCCTGGTGGTCAGGAGAGAGAATGCAGCAGCTTTAACACATGAAGCATAGACTTCTATACAACCAGAGGAGTCGCCCCCTGGTGGTCAGTAGAGAGAATGCAGCTTTAACACATGAAGCATAGACTTCTATACAACCAGAGGAGTCGCCCCCTGGTGGTCAGTAGAGACAATGCAGCTTCAAGACACTTCAGCATTTGCTTCACTTTTCAGATTTTGCAAATTAATACGTCGTTGATAACGTGACCGTATCGGATGTTTGACTCGGTGCTTTCATGCTGATTTAACGAGACTTGCGTCGGTTTGATGGCAGGAATCGGTCCTTCATCGTGACTGATGGAGCTGCTCGTCTCGCTGCAGCATCTTTTATATAATCAGTGTTTTGGTGGATGTAATTACAAAGCGGTCTGCTTCTGCAGGCCCGACTGTGTCCTCAGGAGTGTTTGTTGGCATGGCAGGACCTCTCACACACTGAGGCAAAACAAAGATGGCTGACCTCAAAAATATTTAGACCAGAGGTTTTGTAACATAAATGTCTCACTGTTGGTTCACTCATCTATTATGACATTTCGGGTATTTTGAGGGACATCGTTGGGTAATTCTACATGTGTACCTAGATGCTGGGTACATTATCCAATCAGAAGCCCAAAGAAATGAGTTTGATTGTTGACTAAAATGCAGGAAATCTGGCAAAGAAGGCACACTTATGCCTCTTCACACACTCCCTCACACTTATGCCTCTTTATACACTCCCTCTCATACTTATGTCTCTTCACACACTCCCTCTCACACTTATGCCTCTTCATACTCTCCCTTTCACACTTATGCCTCTTCATACTCTCCCTCTCATACTTATGCCTCTTCATACTCTCCCTCTCACACTTATGCCTCTTCATACTCTCCCTTTCACACTTATGCCTCTTCATACTCTCCCTTTCACACTTATGCCTCTTCATACTCTCCCTCTCACACTTATGCCTCTTCATACTCTCCCTTTCACACTTATGCCTCTTTATACTCTCCCTTTCACACTTATGCCTCTTCATACTCTCCCTCTCACACTTATGCCTCTTTATACTCTCCCTTTCACACTTATGCCTCTTCATACACTCCCTCACACTTATGCCTCTTCATACACTCCCTCACACTTATGCCTCTTCATACACTCCCTCTCACACTTATGCCTCTTCATACACTCCCTCTCACACTTATGCCTCTTCACACACTCCCTCACACTTATGCCTCTTCATACTCTCCCTTTCACACTTATGCCTCTTCACACACTCCCTCACACTTATGCCTCTTCATACACTCCCTCTTACACTTATGCCTCTTCATACTCTCCCTCTTACACACTCCCTCTCACACTTATGCCTCTTCATACTCTCCCTCTCACACTTATGCCTCTTCATACACTCCCTCTCACACTTATGCCTCTTCACACACTCCCTCACACTTATGCCTCTTTATACTCTCCCTTTCACACTTATGCCTCTTCATACACTCCCTCTCACACTTATGCCTCTTCATACTCTCCCTTTCACACTTATGCCTCTTCATACACTCCCTCTCACACTTATGCCTCTTCATACTCTCCCTTTCACACTTATGCCTCTTCATACTCTCCCTCTCACACTTATGCCTCTTCATACACTCCCTTTTACACTTATGCCTCTTCATACTCTCCCTCTCACACTTATGCCTCTTTATACTCTCCCTCTCACACTTATGCCTCTTCATACTCTCCCTCTTACACTTATGCCTCTTCATACTCTCCCTCTTACACACTCCCTCTCACACTTATGCCTCTTCATACTCTCCCTCTTACACTTATGCCTCTTCATACTCTCCCTCTTACACACTCCCTCTCACACTTATGCCTCTTCACACACTCCCTCTCACACTTATGCCTCTTCATACTCTCCCTCTCACACTTATGCCTCTTCATACTCTCCCTCTTACACACTCCCTCTCACACTTATGCCTCTTCATACACTCCCTCTCACACTTATGCCTCTTCATACTCTCCCTCTCACACTTATGCCTCTTCATACACTCCCTTTTACACTTATGCCTCTTCATACTCTCCCTCTCACACTTATGCCTCTTCATACTCTCCCTCTTACACACTCCCTCTCACACTTATGCCTCTTCATACTCTCCCTCTCACACTTATGCCTCTTCATACACTCCCTTTTACACTTATGCCTCTTCATACTCTCCCTCTCACACTTATGCCTCTTCATACTCTCCCTCTTCATACACTCCCTCTCACACTTATGCCTCTTCATACTCTCCCTCTCACACTTATGCCTCTTCATACTCTCCCTCTCACACTTATGCCTCTTCATACTCTCCCTCTTCATACACTCCCTCTCACACTTATGCCTCTTCATACTCTCCCTCTTACACACTCCCTCTCACACTTATGCCTCTTCATACACTCCCTCTTACACACTCCCTCTTACACACTCCCTCTCACACTTATGCCTCTTCATACTCTCCCTCTCACACTTATGCCTCTTCATACTCTCCCTCTCACACTTATGCCTCTTCATACTCTCCCTCTTACACACTCCCTCTTACACACTCCCTCTCACACTTATGCCTCTTCATACACTCCCTCTTACACACTCCCTCTTCATACACTCCCTCTCACACTTATGCCTCTTCATACTCTCCCTCTCACACTTATGCCTCTTCATACACTCCCTCTCACACTTATGCCTCTTCACACACTCCCTCACACTTATGCCTCTTTATACTCTCCCTTTCACACTTATGCCTCTTCATACACTCCCTCTCACACTTATGCCTCTTCATACTCTCCCTCTCACACTTATGCCTCTTCATACTCTCCCTCTCACACTTATGCCTCTTCATACACTCCCTTTTACACTTATGCCTCTTCATACTCTCCCTCTCACACTTATGCCTCTTTATACTCTCCCTCTCACACTTATGCCTCTTCATACTCTCCCTCTTACACACTCCCTCTCACACTTATGCCTCTTCATACTCTCCCTCTTACACTTATGCCTCTTCATACTCTCCCTCTTACACACTCCCTCTCACACTTATGCCTCTTCATACACTCCCTCTCACACTTATGCCTCTTCATACTCTCCCTCTCACACTTATGCCTCTTCATACACTCCCTTTTACACTTATGCCTCTTCATACTCTCCCTCTCACACTTATGCCTCTTCATACTCTCCCTCTTCATACACTCCCTCTCACACTTATGCCTCTTCATACTCTCCCTCTCACACTTATGCCTCTTCATACTCTCCCTCTCACACTTATGCCTCTTCATACTCTCCCTCTCACACTTATGCCTCTTCATACTCTCCCTCTTACACACTCCCTCTTACACACTCCCTCTCACACTTATGCCTCTTCATACACTCCCTCTTACACACTCCCTCTCACACTTATGCCTCTTCATACTCTCCCTCTCACACTTATGCCTCTTCATACTCTCCCTCTTACACACTCCCTCTCACACTTATGCCTCTTCATACTCTCCCTCTCACACTTATGCCTCTTCATACTCTCCCTCTTACACACTCCCTCTTACACACTCCCTCTCACACTTATGCCTCTTCATACACTCCCTCTCACACTTATGCCTCTTCATACACTCCCTCTCACACTTATGCCTCTTCATACACTCCCTCTCACACTTATGCCTCTTCATACTCTCCCTCTCACACTTGTGCCTCTTCATACACTCCCTCTCACACACTCCCTCTAACACTCTCCCTCTCTCATTTTTTGCCTCTCGCCACCACAGCTGTCGGGCCGACGGGGGATGCGTCTAATTTGTGTCTCCCTTACAGTATCGGCCGTAATCAATCGGGGGGAGATAAGGTGTCAGTGGGCGAGCGACCCTGCTAACCTCACTATTTTAGGCAGCCAGGTCTGAGGGGGGGGGGGGAGAGGGAGGCTTGTCCCCGAGCAGAAACATGTGGGTCACATCACCAGCCAGGAATAACCGCTGGGTGGCAACAAAAATCATAGGTGGGTGGGGGGGGTGGAGGAGTTAAGAGTCCAGGGCCTGGGAAGGGATCTCCTTTTTTGGGATCCCTTCAATAAAGTGGCCCTGGATCGGAGCTGCTGCTTCTATTCTTAGGTGGCTGGAGCTCACCGTCCACCGCTCAACATTTAACGCTGTAAAGTGTGATATAGACGCTGTATTGGATTTTGGATCTCACGCTGTAAAACATTGATAATGTAACTTTAGGCGGGTGCGCAACAAAAGGGCTTAAACGTCACTTTTTTTTTTACCGTAAAACCATCGCTGTCTGCGCCGACCGGCCATATGAACTGTTTTAGGGGCAGACGGTTTATACGGTAACATGATTACGCAAGAGCTGCTCTTCACCCACAATGCTCTTGGAAAAACGACACTTGAGTGCTTGTTGAGTCGCCGTCGTCGCCCGAGTGAAGAGACCCTCAGCGTGGCGTTGGTTTATCGGGTGGTTTTTAAACCGCGTCCAGGAGGCTTCCTTTCTGGTGGTGAAATTAACCGCAAAGGAAGCTTCATCGCCGGCTTCCTGTCTCGCAGAAGAAGAGGAATGAAGTCGGCGTCCCTCTGATCTCGCCGTTGCGTCCGCACGTCTTCATTGACTCGGGGTTTAATGCTCGTCCCGTGTTCCCATTCGTGCAGAATCCAAAGCGATATAAAACGACACAACTTAATTTAAATGACACAACATTAGCCCAATTAGCTGCTAAGATGATATGTGATGCACTTTATAAAGAGCCAGAGGGATGCTAGACGCAGCAGGTGCTCCTTATTAGCCGCCGTTTGTGCACCATCCACGTAGCATCATTTTCATTGTGTTGGATGGCGGCAGGAAGAAGCATATTGCCCTGGAAGAGTTGCCCCCTCAACCCCATAGCAGAAAATAACCAGATTATAATGTCAAGGGTTTAAAATTTCACTTTAGGGCCTGAAAAAGTCATTGAAGGGGGCTCCGCACTCACCTCCGTTTTCAACCACTTTCTCCCAAACAAGCTGTTTGTTCATTGGTCTTCATACTGTGTGTGTGTGTGTGTGTGTGTGTTTTTGTTTGTGTGTCTGTGTGCATGCATCATGATCCACCTCATTGTCTTCTCTAAACTGCTCTTCCCTCCCTTTCTTCAGATCGAGGCAGTGACTCGGACCGAGTCCTGCCCGCCGACTGTCAGGCAGGTCAGAGACTCGTGGAGATTCACTGTAAGTTCAACCTGCAGCCTGCGAAACCGCCAACAATAATACAAAAATATTTTAAAAGAAAAGCGGCTAACCATGCGAAGAAAAGGACGTCAAACAATGTCAGAAAGTCGGTCATACTGGCCATCTTTTTTTAAGTCGTGTCTCGTATATCCACTCAGAGAGGAAGCTAGTGATGCTTAGCTCGCTAAAGTTAGCGCTGCTTAGTCTTCTCCTGCACACGTGGCTCAAAGACATCATTCTGCCATCAAATCCATGAATGGTATGCATCAACAATAATTTAAAACTCAATCTAAACTTCTTTGTGAATCTCAGGTGGTTACTTGTTGTTTTTTTATTTTTATTTTGTGGAGTTATAACTCATTTCTTGCACCATAAAGGACCCAATGCACACGATGAAGCAGCAGGTTAACTGTTAGCTGCTACTGAGGTGATAAAAAGACATATTTTAGAGTTTGTTTGCCCCAATGAAATAAGAGATGTTGGCTGCTTCCAAAAACATCCACTTAATTTAAATTAATTTAAATATATATATATATATATATATATATATATATATTATATAAATTAATTTAAATATATATAACTTAATTTAAATATATATATTTAAGTTAAATATATATAAATTAAGTTAAATATATATAAATTAAGTTAAATATATATAAATTAATTTAAATATATATATATAAATTAATTTAAATATATATTTAAATTAATATATATTCATTTATTTTGCAGGGACAATGCACACCAATCAACAGTTGGACTGTAAGTGAGCCAGAGTTAGCCAGAGAGGCTAATTTCCATATATATATATATATATATATATATATATATATATATATATATATATATATATATATATATATATATATATATATATATATATATATATATATATATATAAATAAAAAATCTCATATCATTTTTATTTGCTCGCTCTGCAGCAAAAGTTTCAGGATCCAAACAGCTGTAAAATAAAAGTTGCAGCATGCCATCCTCATTTTTAATGTGAGATAAATCTCCAGAAATGATCCCTTCCCCATAGTGAGGCCTAAAAGAGGTAAAAACGGCATTTAAACCATTTATTTTGTTTTTTGCAGGTCCAGCAAACCACTTCAACGTGCAGCATGTGATGGTTTCTGAATTGGATTAGTCTCAATTACGATTATAACATTGTATAAATAGGCAGCAAGACGTTCACAAACGATGAAACTGGTGATTCTTAGCGTCTCTCTTTCTCATCTGCCCTTTAACGCCTGAATTAAACAAACCCGCGCTAAACTAATGTGAATAATTGCCTCTGTTTAAACAAACCTAAAAATTGGAATTGGAGGTTTCCTGATCCAGTTGTATTTGTGGCCTCGGGTGAATCTCTTTTTCCTCCCCCGGTGAAAAGTATTTTTTGATCTTTAGACGCCCCAACGTGTCGTGATTAAATAAACCTGCTAGCCACCAGGAGGCTAGCAGGGTGCAGCGGATGACGAGTACTGTTAGTCGGGTTTAGGAAACTCCTCCACGAACGCAATCATTAAACAAATTGGTGCTTTTTCATAAAGGGTATAATAATAATAATAATTTAAAAAAAGATTAATAATCTCTGATGTTTGAGACAAAGTAGTTAAGAACTGCGGTGCATGCTTGTTTGAAGTGGATCTTTGAGTTCAGCGTAATTTAGATTAGTTTGCGATATATACACACACACACACACACACACACACACACACACACACACACACCGCCTCCCAGATAGTGTGTGTGTGTGTTCGGGACTTGAGTCGAGCGCTTTGCATGCCTTCCTTTGCCGACTTGGTGTGTGTGTTGCTGATAGGTCGGTGAGCTATCGGCTCTGTGAGAAAAAGATAAGGCGGGGCATGTACGGTGAACTGCCCTGATGTCCGCTAAGGGGGGTTAATGGGGGGGCGGGGGGGGGGAGCTAAAGATCAGGAAACATCTAAAGCACAAAAAAAAGAAAAACCTCTTTGAATGGATAAAGTTTTTCATCTCCCACTGATTTCAAGCGGGCGTGTTTTTTTTAATTTTGTGTTTTTAAGGTCTTAAATGTGCTTTTCGTAGGCTGCTAAGTAGTCTGTTGGACTCTTTGGAGCTCCATAACTAGCGTAGCATTACGCACCACCTGATGCTAATGTAATGCTAAGAGGTAAAGCCAACAGGCTTATTATTTAACTGTAATCTGGTGCATGTTTAACCAACTTTAATATTTTCAGATTCCACTTTGATGAATCGGGAAACAACAAAGTCTTCAGTCTTTTTTTCGTGGCCGAACTGTTTCTGCTTTTTTTTTTTTTTTTAATCTTCTAAACCTTTTTCGTTTTGTTTATTTTCTCCCCACAGACACCGAAGAAGACGACGATGTCGTCGTCGACGACGTCAGCGATAACGACGACGACAACGTCGGCCAAGAAGGAGTCGAAGGAGAAGAGGGAGATCAACGAGGAGAGCAAGGAGAACCTGAAGGCCAAGTCGGACGACTCCGGGGAGGAGAAGAACGGAGACGACGACTCCCAGAAGAACGGGCCCAAGAAAAAAGGTCAATGAGAATTTTCGGCGGATGACAAATGGTTTTCCTACTTTTTGAGAGGGTTCCCTGGTTTTGTTTCCCAGGTTCTGAATTAATACGGGGTTCATATCCCAGTTATACTAAACTAGAAATATATATATATATTTATATTTATTTTAATTCATCAAACGCATCAAAACCTTTTAAATAAAAAAATTAAAATGTACATATATTTTTTAATTTATTTTATATATATATATATATATATATATATGATGGTGAGGATTTCACACCTTTTTAAAAAAAATTTTACATTTATTTTTAAGTTGCCGCTTGTGTTTTGCAGACGTGCCGTAGAGGTGATGAGATCTTCATGTCTCTTCTCTGACTAAACATCAATGAAGAGAACTTTCACAACTCTGATCTCGGCATCTAAAGCGAACCAGTATATAAAATACTAATTTTAGTCGCAGGAAGCCGTGTTCGGACCCTAAATTAGCAGCCGCCATCGTCCTGATTTCCTCCGTACGTCGAGAACCGGCTTTGATATTTTCCTCTCGTCGTGTTTGACATGTTCTAATCTCTCCACAAGGCCACGTCTCCTAAAACTGGCATTTCCTCTCTCCCTTTTCCTCTGTCTGTTATCGGTCTGTCACTCACACTCTCACACACACACACACACACACACGTTGCTTTAAACAGCAGATCACTGATGACGCCTGCAGGCCGGCTGAGGTACTGCAGACCGTGTGACGACTCCTCGGTTTTTAGATTAGAAAAGGTTTCACTTATATTTGGGTTTTAAATCTAACAAATGGAATTGGGACACGGCTGATGAACGTAGGTGTTTGGTAAACATTTAAAAAAATTAATAAAACGACATTGTCGGCAGGAAAAATGCTCAATATTCAACGTTTTAGGCCGAAAATAAACAAGACGTTCCCGTCATGATGCTGATGTATTTCCAATGCAAAAGTTTGGGTTTGAAGGGGAATAAAAGTCGCGATTTGGATTAAAGAACGTGTCGTGAAAATATTGAGGCGATTCCTGCAGATGTAATTAGGTTGAATTAACTAACCGCCTAAAATGCCGTTTTACAGGGAACAAGCAGAAGTGGGTTCCCCTGATGATCGAGGTGAAGTCCGAGGGTCCCCGTGAGCGCTCGGCCTCGAGGAACAACAGCCGGCAGAACGAGAACCCCCGGCTGCCCCCCAACGCCCGGAACGACCTCAGAGGTCAGTCGGTCCTCACCGGCCACCAAGACTCTGTCTGTCTGTCTGTCTGTCTGTCTGTCTGTCTGTCTGGCGTTTTCTCGCTCGTTTTCTCTCCCTCTCTCTCTGTCCCTCCCTCTGTCTCTCTCTCTCTCTCTGTCCCTCTCTCTCTCTCTCTCTCTGTCCTTCCCTCTGTCTCTCTCTCTCTCTCTGTCCCTCTCTCTCTCTCTCTCTCTCTGTCCCTCCCCCTCCCTCTGTCTCTCTCTCTCTCTGTCCCTCTCTCTCTCTGTCCCTCTCTCTCTCTGTCCCTCCCCCTCCCTCTGTCTCTCTCTCTCTGTCTCTCTCGGTCCCTCTGTCTCTCTCTCTCTCCCCCCCTCTGTCTCATTCTGTCGCTCTCTCTCTCCCTCCCTCTCTCCCTCTGTCCCTCTCAATTCAATAAGCTTTATTGGCATGAATGTTGCAACAACAATATTGCAAAAGCACGAGACATAGCAATACAAAAAATATAAAATTCATACGGATAATAATAATATGACAGAAATAATTACATGGAAAGAAAGTACAGTTGTGTGTGTATGCGTGTGTGTGTGTGTGTGTGTGTGTGTGTGTCAAGGTGGGCTGTGTTTCCTTCTCCTAGGAGGATTCTCCCAGTTCTCTGAAACCTTTGATCTGGGAGTCGAGCTGGTCCAATAAAGTCTGTCTGTATATTTATCACACTTGAGGAGGAAGTGCCCTCTCTCTGTGTGTGTGTGTGTGTGTGTGTGTGTGTCTCTCTCTCTCTCTCTCTCTCTCTCTCTCTCCTCCCTCTCTTTCATGTGACCCTCTTTAAAGGAGGTTGTGAGCAGCAGTTCTGTGACGTCGGCCCTTTCTTTTAATTGGTTGCTCCGGGTTTCGGAGGCGTGGCCCGGCGGTTGCTCCTCCTGATCTTCTGCTTTGCCAGCTCAGCTGTTCACACGGACAGTTCACAGATAGACGTTTGTCGTATGAGGAAGTCGAAGCCTGTTGGTTTGCGTGAGGGTTCAAGCTGAAAGTAACTTTCTTCAGAAAACTGTGGTAATCCTGCAAACTGACGGAAAGCTTGTCTCCCCCCCCACCCACCCCCCTTTTTGCAGACTGGCACAGCCAAAAGTACGAGCGTGAGTGGCGCGATGACCACGACGAGGTGTCCAGCGTGAAGAGCGAGGGAGCGCCGTTCCGCGGAGGGTTCAGGGGTCGCGGACGCGGAAGAGGAAGAGGCCGGGGACGAGGCGGCAGAGGTGGCAGAGGTATGTTTAATAAAAATAAAAAAAAGTGATTATTATAATTTTATTAAGTGGTCATCAGCTTGTTTTTTTTAAAATGTATTTCCTGACACAATACTGGTGTCTTTTCTTTAGTCGCAGTTAATTCTCACCCTCTGAGATCCCTCTGGTTAGCACATTGTGTAAATTGTCTTTTATTTTGAAAGGTAGGAGCCTTATTCTGTTATTCGTAGCACGAAAGCGCAGAAACATCAGGCCGAGAAGTATTTTAAAGTGGTAAAAACGTGCGTTGGCGTGCGGCTTCATCGGGACCCGAGCTGCAGACGTGATGAGATGTTCATGTCTCTTCTCTGAATTAACTCTTGAGGAGAACTTTCACAACTCTGATCTCAGCAAACTTTTGACCTTTGACCCCCTTTTGGAGTGAAATTATCCGTTTAGCATCGAGCTAAAAGTTTACGCGTGTACCGTAAACTTTAATAAAATCACTGGAGGATTTTTAAGTTGTCATAAATTAATAAGTTGTTTTGAACTACAAATAACAGCAACAACCGCGTTCAGGAACGAGGGAAAGGCAACGAAGGCCGCTGGTTTAGGCAGTTTCTCTTTCACTCCTTTCTCTTTCGCTTTCTCGTTCTCTCTCTTCTGTCTCCACTGTCACTCTTTTTCTTTTCTCTTGTTCTCTCCTTTTTTTCTCTCTCTCTTTCTCTCTCTCTGTCCCTCTCTCCTTTCTCGCTCTCTTTCTCTTCGGTCTCTTTCTCTCTCCTTTCTCGCTCTCTTTCTCTTCGGTCTCTTTCTCTCTCCTTTCTCGGTCTCTTTCTCTTCGGTCTCTTTCTCTCTCTTTCTCTTTTTTCTCTCATGTCTCATCTCTCTCTCCTGTCTCTGACTGTCCTCTGTCACTCTTTTTCTCTCTCTCTGTCCCTCGCTCCTTTCTCTTCGGTCTCTTTCTCCCTCTGTTTCTCTCTCTTTCTCTTTTTCTCTCATGTCTCATCTCTCTCTCAATTCTGTCTCTGACTGTCCTCTGTCATTCTTTTTCTTTTCTCTTTATCTCTCTCTCTGTCCTCTCTCCTTTCTCTTTCTCCCTCTCTTTCTCTTTTTTTCTCTCTTTCTATCTCTCTCTGTCTCTGTCTGTCCTCTGTCGCTCTTTTTTTCTTCTCTCTTTCTATTTCTCTCCTTTTTTTCTCTCTCCTTTCTCGCTCTCTTTCTCTTCTCTCTTTCTCTCATGTCTCCTCCCTCTCTCTCTGTCTCTCTTCTGTCTCTGACTGTCCTCTGTCACTCTTTTTTTTCTTCTCTCTCTTTCTATTTCTCTCCTTTCTTTCTCTCTTTTCTTTCTCGCTCTCTTTCTTTCTCTCGTCTCCTCTCTCTCTCTGACTGTCCTCTGTCACTCTTTTTCTTTTCTCTTTCTCTTTATCTCTCTCTCTGTCCTCTCTCTCTTTCTCCCTCTTTTTCTCTCTCTCTTCTTTATCTCTCTCTTATCTCTCGATAGTTTAACCAGTAAAGAGGCTCAGGACGCTCCTCGTGTGGTTTGAGGAGGTCTGACCCGATGTGCTTCTGTCCCCTCAAGGTCACTATGACTACCACTACGGCTACAAGTCCTACGAGGGGAAGGACGGCCCCATCGCCCAGAAGTTCGGCAACACGGTGACCTACTACTACGACAACATGAGCAGCAACGACCTCTTCTCCGCCGACCACGACCTGCTGAAGGACTACATCAAGAGGCAGATGTGAGTTGAGCTTCTTCTTCTCCTCGTGGGGTCGGCGAGACGTGATGAGATGTTCATGTCTCTTCTCTGAATAAACTGTGAGGAGAACTTTCACAACTCTGATCTCGGCGTGGACCCCGGTATACGTCTCTGGTGTCGACCTGTCAATCACCTTGTAGCCCCGCCCTAAAGCGTCCCCTGCTTTATGGTCTGTTTGACTCTAAATGACCATAATTTACTAAATGAACATCACGCTGTATTGAAGACTTGGAACTAGAGATTGAGACCAAAAACTAATGTTTACAATGTTTACTGAGGGAATAAATCAAGAGAAGTAGAATCATTTATATAGACTTCTATACAACCAGAGGAGTCGCCCCCTGGTGGTCAGGAGAGAGAATGCAGCTTTAACACATGAAGCATAGACTTCTATACAACCAGAGGAGTCGCCCCCTGGTGGTCAGGAGAGAGAATGCAGCTTTAACACATGAAGCATAGACTTCTATACAACCAGAGGAGTCGCCCCCTGGTGGTCAGGAGAGAGAATGCAGCTTTAACACATGAAGCATAGACTTCTATACAACCAGAGGAGTCGCCCCCTGGTGGACAGAATGCAGCTTTAACACAACGTTTGGTCTTTACGCGTCAGAACCGGTGCTGTGGTGATGAGTGATCAGTATTCTGATGAGTACTTCTTGTGTTTCCTCGCACTGCAGCTGTATTCCCGCGTAAGAACAGCGTGACCACATATAGCACGGAAATCCCTCTTGTCGGATCTTTTTTATTTATATTTTTAACTATCACTTAATCAGGTTTCTTTTGTTACATACTACACAAATAACCAAAAACAAAAAGCTAAATTCCATCCCAAACCGCAGCAGTCTGGCAGATGAAGACGCTTCACTGTGTCGAGACGTTAGTTTTTTTTTTGGCACCTAACTGAAGGAAGTTAAGCGTTTCCTCGTGTGCACTCGGCGCCCCCTTCAAGTTACTCGGAGACTTTGAAACCCCCTAAGATACTCTGGTTTGGATCAGCGGTTCCTTGGAAGGTCATCAGCAAGGCAACAATGTTGCCAGACGTCTTTTGTCCGTAACAACCAGCTCATTTATGTCCTTGTTGTTCACCCCCCAGTGAGTACTACTTCAGTCTGGACAACCTGGAGCGGGACTTCTTCCTGCGGAGGAAGATGGACCAGGAGGGCTTCCTGCCCGTCGGACTCGTGGCCAGTTTCCACCGAGTTCAGGCTCTCACCACCGACGTCAACCTCATCATGGAGGTGAGAAGCCAAGACGGCCTTGATTTTGGGGGGGAGGGGGGGGGGGGGGTTGAACTGACGTGGCACGCGATTAAAATACGTGAAAATATATTTTAAGAACGTCGGATACAATGACACTTTTAAAAAAAACATTTAAAATCTCAAAACAATTGCAAGCTAAAAAAAGATCTTGGAAGTTGTATAAACTTTTTAATTATTTAGGTTTTGCATTGGATTTAACAAACAAGATAAAACTGTCAATCACTTCTCAAAGTGTCGGCACAATTAAATTCTGGGTGATTTCCAGCGAGCTGCAGACGTGATGAGATATTTATGTCTCTTCTCTGAATAATCGATGAAGAGAACTTTCACAACTCTGATCTCAGCATCGAGCTTCTCTTCTTTTTTTACATTTTTTTTTTTTATTTAGGTAATTTTAATTTTGGGTGATTTCCAGCGACATGTTTCCAGTTCTCAGTAAACTGGTGTGGTTTATTTGCGGTTGGACAGGGGAAAACACTTTTATCTCTTTGCTCTCTAAGATCTTTTATTATTTTATTCATATATATATATATATTAAAAATAATTTACAAAAATAAATAAATATCATGTTTTCCATGAACACAGTGTGAAGGCTGATATGGATCACAAGCTGGGTCATTAAACATATTGATTTATATCACGCTTTTGCATGTTTTCTGGTCATTTTTGCTCAAATTAATTATTATAATTATGATCTAATAACCGCATGGTAATGCATATTTTACATTTACAAGTGCATTCTAAATTTCTTTGTATTTAATAAAGGTCTTTAGTGCAAATTGGAAGTGAAATTATAGAGAAATATATATTTCCAGCTAAACGCTCATTATGTTTACATGCGGACAAATACAAAATAATATAATTTAGACAATTGTTCGCTTTAACTGCTTTTCCGTGTGCTTACGACGTAATTATGAGTCAAGATCTCTGATTATATGATTTAATAACGATACGGCGCATCAATACTTATTAATAAATCAGTCAGTCGCACAACTAAAGTTTGTTTTTTAATCTTTGCACTATTGTTACTTTAGTTAATTTAATATTCTATTTATTGTATATTTTGTGCATTTTTATATTCAATATCGCTTTACTTGCATGTAGAAATGCGGCTGCGGGATTAATAAAGTGACTTTTCTATTGCAAGACGATGCATTTTCATATTTAACGTGATGAACGTGCCCGTCTAAGAGGCGCTTTACTGCTCAGACTAACCCCCCCCTTCCCCCGTCAGGCCCTGAAGGGCAGCCAGGAGGTGGAAGTGATCGACATGAAGATCCGTCGGAAGGTGGACCCGGAGAAGTGGCCCCTGCCGGGCCTGGCCATGCTCAACCAAACACACACCGACTTCTCGCAGCTCATCAACTGCGCCGAGTTCGTGCCGAGGCAGACGGCCGACGAGCCCCGGGGTGAGCGGTCGAGTTCAAACGTGCCGCCTTCTTCTTCTTCTTCTTCTTCTTCTTCTTCTTCTTCAGTAGTTTTTATTGACATGTTCTCCCTCGCCAGGCTCTCCCAGGGCCTCCAGGGCCTCCAAGCCGACCAAGCAGCACAGCAGGAGCGAACTGGACTCCAACCTCAAGACGATGCCCAAGGGCCTCTCCGCCAGCCTCCCCGACCTGGACTCCGAGTGCTGGATCGAGGTCAAGAAGAGGCCCAGACCGTCCCCAGCCAGACCCAAGGTCAGCGCGGAGGTGACTTTTAAAAAAAAAAGTTTAGGTTTTTAAATATGGACCCCGATGCATTGTGGGTCGCTTGCCCAGCAGAAGCATGCTACTAGAAAAAGTCGAGATAAATGCGCCTACTTATTAAAATATGATTTTACTTTGTTACCTTTTTAAATGTGAGTGCAGAAACTTAATTCATATAAAATCCTGTTTATTGTTGTTATACCATGGAACATGTAAATAATTATTTGTGCCTGAGAGTTAATACTAAGACGATTAGTTTTATTTATTTAAACTGAATCGACTTTCTTTGGGATAATTGTCATTATTGGTTCTAGATTTTTCTTATTTATTTATTTATTTTCACAAACCTGACGATATATATATATATTGATATATTGTTATATATATATATTTTATATTGTTATATATATATATATTTTATTTATATATATATATATTATTTTTATATATATTATTTTTATATATATATATATATATATATATATATATATATTGTTTTATATATTGTTATATATATTTTTATATATTGTTATATATATATATATATATATATATATATATATTTATATTTTTATATAAAATAATCTACACATGCAATCCCCATATTTTGCTGGCAAGTCGCCTTCAGGCACCGTCATTTTCTAAATTCCATTTCTTTTAGTCATTTTATGGGTTTGTTTCTTACACTCGTCATGTTGGCGTCTCTTCTGCGTCCATCCACTTCTTCTCATACCTCCTCCTCTCCTCCTCTTCCTCGGTTGCATGACGAAGGCCCCCTCGTTGCAGAAGGAAAAGGACGACTCGGCCCGCTCTCCGGGGCCTCAGCCCGGCGCCTCGCCCTCCCCGGCTCCCACCGGGAATAAGGTGAGCAAGAGAAAAGTTGTTTTTAAAAAAAAATATTTATATTTATTTATTACTTCAAATATACTTCATTCATTTTTTTAAATTTATTTTCATCCGTGATTATCTTAAGTTATTATCTTCACAAACGGTACAAAAAGCAGCAAATACTCACATTTGAGGAGCCGGCTCTACATAATTTATAGTATATTGATTGATTGATTGATTGATGGTCCAGGACGGGGCGGAGCCGGACGAGCCCGAGGAGCTGGACTTCATGTTCGACGAGGAGATGCAGCAGATGGACGGTCGGCGCAACACCTTCACCGACTGGTCGGACGAGGAGACGGACGGCGAGATCGACGACCACGACGTCAACAAGATCCTCATCGTGACGCAGACGCCGCCCTACCTGAGGAAGCATCCGGGGGGCGACCGCACGGGACACCACACGTCGCGCTCCAAGCTGTCCGGCGAGCTGGTGAAGGTCATCAACGACGGGCTGTTCTACTACGAGCAGGACCTCCAGGACGACACCTACGAGCCAGAGTACGCCACCATCAAGGTGAGCCGCTGGTTTCATGGGTTTTAGAGCCCCGAGTACGCCACCACCAAGGTGAGCTGCTAGTTTTAGAGCCCCGAGTACGCCACCACCAAGGTGAGCTGCTGGTTTCATGGGTTTTAGAGCCCCGAGTACGCCACCACCAAGGTGAGCTGCTAGTTTTAGAGCCCCGAGTACGCCACCACCAAGGTGAGCCGCTGGTTTCATGGGTTTTAGAGCCCCGAGTACGCCACCACCAAGGTGAGCTGCTAGTTTTAGAGCCCCGAGTACGCCACCATCAAGGTGAGCCGCTGGTTTCATGGGTTTTAGAGCCCCGAGTACGCCACCACCAAGGTGAGCTGCTAGTTTTAGAGCCCCGAGTACGCCACCACCAAGGTGAGCCGCTGGTTTCATGGGTTTTAGAGCCCCGAGTACGCCACCACCAAGGTGAGCTGCTAGTTTTAGAGCCCCGAGTACGCCACCATCAAGGTGAGCCGCTGGTTTCATGGGTTTTAGAGCCCCGAGTACGCCACCATCAAGGTGAGCCGCTGGTTTCATGGGTTTTAGAGCCCCGAGTACGCCACCACCAAGGTGAGCCGCTGGTTTTATGGGTTTTAGAGCCCCGAGTACGCCACCATCAAGGTGAGCCGCTGGTTTCATGGGTTTTAGAGCCCCGAGTACGCCACCATCAAGGTGAGCTGCTAGTTTTAGAGCCCCGAGTACGCCACCATCAAGGTGAGCTGCTAGTTTTAGAGCCCCGAGTACGCCACCACCAAGGTGAGCTGCTGGTTTTATGAGTCCCGAGTACGCCACCATCAAGGTGAGTTGCTGGTTTTATGGGTTTTAGAGCCCCGAGTACGCCACCATCAAGGTGAGCTGCTAGTTTTAGAGCCCCGAGTACGCCACCACCAAGGTGAGCCGCTGGTTTCATGGGTTGAGTGGTTGTTCACCATCAAGGTTTCCCTTTTATTTTTTTTTGTGTGTAAAAAAAAATGACACCGATTTTAGGACTAAACCAGAATATCCGTGTGTTGGAGAGTTTTCGGGGGTCACATGATTCACCTGGAAAGCACATTGAAACAAAGTAACCTTCCGCGACTCGAGTCGAACTCTTCTGACGGCTTCCACGCTGCGTCTGTCCGGTTGGAGGCGTTTCTGCCCCGAACCAGACGGCGAGTAGATAGAGAAGGTTTGTTTTGTTTGTTTTTTTGGGGGGGGGGATTTTCTGCCTTTGTTGACCCCCATTGTTGACCTCATTGTGAGGACCTTCACGTGCTCGCCAGCACGCGCCCATCTGTGTGTGGAAACACGGGGGGGGGGGGGGACACGCTCGTTTATAAATAAACCCCTCGCGTACGAGGCCTCGGCCTGAAGGGAATCGAGCCGACGGGGTCCTGCAAAAAGAAAAAAAAGAAGGGGGTGTGGAGGCAAAGATGGACGCTCGGAGCTCTGAGGACACTCGGTGGTGCAATGAAAGTGTGAGTGTGTGTGTGTGAGGATGGTCGACGGTCTCCCTGTCGAAAATGTTTTTTTAAATTGAGGAAGGGGAGGAGCTACGTTTTTGTTGTCGTGCGCGTCGATGTAACTCGGCCGGTCGGTTTGACTCGAGTCAGAACGGCAGCATGAAGGTGAAGAGGCTGTTTCTGGCAGCCATGTTTTGCTGCTGCGTGTCAATGTCCAGATTACTGCAGATGAGGTCCGTTGACGGTCGACGTGTTGATTCATTTTACTCTTTTAATGTGTATATTTTGGTAATCGTTTAGAGATTTTAGTAAGAGCCTGACGACGTGTGTAAAATTAGTTTTATTGATGTTTCGTGTCACATTAACGCCAGTTTTTTCTTTTTTTTTTTACAGCAAGAGGTGGAGAACTTCAAAAAGGTCCACCTGATCAGCCGCGAAGAGTTTGACTGCCTGACCCCTGAACCCCCAGTCGACCCCAACCAGGAAGTCCCTCCCGGCCCCCCAAAACCCCAGCAGAGTGAGTTAAAACTGCCCCTCCACAGGATGCAGAGATTGATCATACGAATTATTATTATTTATTTTTTTTTACAACCTGGATACTTTATTTAGGCCTCTAAAAATATTCAAATAATTTTTCGGATTAAGCACAAGCTAAAGTTTCTTTTTATTATTTTTTTTCGGCCCCCAAAGCATCAAACTTTCTATCCTTTTTGAGACTTAAACTACCCATGATGTAACACTTTATTTAGGAGCCTGTGTTCTCCACTGAAGAAGAATATTCCAGAGAAAAGACGGAAAAATTTAAAGAGTCTCTTTTAGTAGAAGAAGAAGAATTTCTCTCATTCAGTTTATGAAATAATTGTATTTTTTTTTTTTAAATAAAGAATAAATCACAAATTAATTCTTTCCCACTCGTCTTCAGTCCCCACAGACGCTTTGGCGAACAAGCTCTTCGGCGCCCCCGATCCCTCCTCGATAGCTCGCTCGCTCCCGACCACCGTGCCCGACTCGCCCAACTACCGCAGTGCCCGGACGCCGAGGACGCCGCGCACGCCCCACCGCAAGGACCAGACCATGACGCCGCGCTTCTACCCGGTGGTGAAGGAGAGTTGGCCCGTGGATGCCAAGGTAAGATGGCCGCCGTCGTTTTGAGGGGCGGGGGAGGATGGAGGTTTTAATTTTAGGGCAAAGGGCTTCAACAGGGGCGGGTGGGGGGGGGGGGGGATGTGACACTTTGGGTTGATTAGACAATTTATCTCGTTTTTTTTTTTATATTCCCTCCCCAATTCTTTTCCCACAAATTTAAAATGTCTTTAAATGCACAATAACATGAATCCAACATATTGTAGATGATGGATAAATGAAGGCAGAAGATTTCAGTAAATAAAAATATATGTGAATAGCGCTATTGAATTAAAAAAATTCAATAGCGCTATTAAAAATTAACACATTTGTGTGTGTATATGTATGAGTGTGTGTGTATATTATTTCTTAAATTTATTTTTAATATATATATAAATATTTCTTAATTTATTTTATTTTATTTTTTTAATATATTTTTTTAATATATATATTTTTATATAATTAATATATATATATATATATATATTTTTTTAATATTAATTATATATTAAAAAATATATATAAAAAAATTAAAATTATATATATATATACATACATACATACATGAGTATTAATTGAATGCACAATAACAAGGTATGTTTATACATGACACAATTCATATATTTAAACACAATGTATACAATTAAATAAAGTCGGGGGTCCCTTAAACCCAACGACCACCCCTGCAGTACCCCCGTGAACCCCCTAAGGGACCGCGGACCCCCTGTTGAAGAAACCACACTGTAGGCTAACCGTGTGACGCGTCTCCTCCATCCTCTCAGACGCCGAGGAAGAGGAAGACCCGGCACAGCGCCAACCCGCCCATGGAGTGCCACGTCGGCTGGGTGATGGACTCCAGGGAGCACCGCTCCCGCACGGCCTCCGTCAGGTTAGTGACGCCGTTTATCGTTTGATGAACGTGTTTTTTATTTATTATAACTGGAATTTAATGGACTTTTTTTTAAGTGGAAAATGTGTATTTGAATAAAGCCTTAAATTATTGCAGCTGAGGACTAAACTTTGGTCTTTAAGGGATTAAATACGACCCATTAAAGGGTTATGATTGACTATTATCTGTACTCATTGGTTCGGTTCTTCATCATTACTTAAGAATTGCTTAATTAAAAGAAAATGTATGTGTATATATCTATTTTTATATATATATTTTTATATATTGTGTATATAAATAGTGTCTGCTCCAGTGAGACATTAATGTCTTTATATGATGATTTTGCTGCTGTAAAGATTAATGTTGCTGCTCTGGAAACATGAAAAATGAACATTATGAATGTAAAGTAATATTTGATGCTCCTCTTCCTCTTCTTCCTCTTCCTCCTCTTCCTTCTCCTTCTCCAGCAGCTCAACCGCCAGCCCATCGGAGGGCACCCCCGCCCTGGGCAACGTCGGCTGCACCCCTCAGTCTCTCCCCAAGTTCCAGCACCCGTCACACGAGCTGCTCAAGGAGAACGGCTTCACGCAACACGTTTACCACAAGTACCGCCGGCGCTGCCTAAACGGTACACACACACACACACACACACACACACACACCCTCGCTCTCTTTTTCTCTCTCATATACACACACACACACACACACACGCATACTTTCTTCTACTTTTATCATGTATTCTGTCCTTCACACATCTAGTCTTGTATCTCTAAATAAAACCCTGTGAACATGAATCTCTCTCCTCTCCACCAATCAGAGCGAAAGAGGCTGGGAATCGGCCAATCGCAGGAGATGAACACGCTCTTCCGCTTCTGGTCGTTTTTCCTGCGGGATCACTTCAACAGGAAGATGTACGAGGAGTTCAGACAGCTGGTGGTCGAGGACGGCAAAGAAGGATACAGGTACGCACAGCCCCGCAGCATTTTGTATTTGATATTTAAATATATATATATATATATATATATATATATCTTTATATATATATATATATCTTTATTTTTATATATATATATATATATATCTTTATTTTTATATATATTTTTTTGTTATTATTTATTTAGGAATATATATATATATATATATATATATATATATATATATATTCCTAAATAAATAATAACAAAAAAATATATATAAAAATAAAGATATATATATATATATATCTTTATTTTTATATATATTTTTTTGTTATTATTTATTTAGGTATATATATATATATATATATATATATATATATATATATATATATATATATATATATATATATATAATTTCAAAATAAAAAAATTCCCTACTTAAAATGCATTTAAAATCAACAAATTGCAAGGAAAAAAGAACATGGATTTAACAAACAAGATATAACTGTCAATCACTTTACAAAGTGTTGGTGGTATTCGACCAGCACACAGGAAGTGGAAACCCTATTGCGTCGTCTTTGGTATCAAGCTTATCTAAATCTCTACAAGAAAGCAGATATGACTCCACAGAAGGTCGAACATGAATTAAATGTTTTTAATTCTGGGTGATTTCCAGCGAGCTGCAGACGTGATGAGATATTTATGTCTCTTCTCTGAATAAACAATGAAGAGAACTTTCACAACTCTGATCTCAGCATAATCCTTTATTTTATATATATTTATAAATATTGATATTTTAAAATATTTATAAATATATAGAGATCTTTTTTATATATATATATATATATATATATATATATATATATATATATATATATATATATATATATATATATATATATATATATAAATAAATAAAAGATCTATACACACTAGATTGAACGGGTTGTGTGTTGCAGGTACGGACTGGAGTGCCTGTTCAGGTACTACAGCTACGGTCTGGAGAGGAAGTTCAGGCCGGACATCTTCAAGGACTTCCAGGAGGAGACGACGAAAGACTACGAAGCCGGTGAGAAATCGGCACGAATGACTATTACGATTGTAATTATATTTTTTTTCCGATTGTCGGGAGTTTCTGGTAAATTCTTTTGTCCTCTCTCCTCTCAGGCCAGCTGTACGGACTGGAGAAGTTCTGGGCGTTCCTTAAATACTCCAAAGCCAAGACCTTGGAGATCGACCCCAAGCTGCACGAGTACATGAGGAAGTTCAAACGTCTGGAAGATTTCAGAATCGACGTGAGTAATAATAATGCGTTTATATATCTCTATATATAAATATTTATACATGTATACATATTTATATATTAAAAAGATTTCTATATATTTATAAATATCTCTATCTATAAATATATATATATATATTTATATATTAAAAAGATCTCTATATATTTATAAATATATTAAAATATCAATATATTTATTTAAAAATAAAAAACTAGATAGATATAGATATATAGAGATAGATTATTAATTAGCATGGAAGCTAAGCCATCTACTGCTGATGTTTATCCGACGCCATTGAGCATTCATTGTTCTTTACCTCCGCCCCGGTTCTCTCTCTTCCAGCCGCCGATGGAGGAAGGAGGCCGCAGAAGACACTCGTCCAGCGGGGACGGTCGGCGCCGGCACCCCTCTCTGCCCTCCAGCCGGCCCCAGAGCCAGGCCAGCTCGGGCGTCGCCCAGGGCCCCGCCCCCGTCGCCCAGGGCCCCGCCCCCGCAGCCAAGGATGATGCCAAACCCGTCAGCCAGAAAGCCGCCGCCGACCCCGCCCCAGATGCCAAGACACTGAAGTAACTCCACAAACACGCCGGCCCACATGGATCAACTCGACCACATTTGCAAGTCGCCGGTTCTCTCTGCGCCACAGGAGGGGAGGGGGGAGGGGTGGGGGGGGGCAGTTCGTCACTCAAGCATGAGTTATTTTTATTTGTATTTTTTTTTTTTTTTTTTGTCTCGATGAGGCAAGAAGAATGGATGAGGGTTGTCAAACTCTTTTAATTTTTTTTTGAATTTTTTTGATTATCGGCTTGAGAAATAATTGCTTGTCCATTCGGTGGATGGGTTTTGTGGTGATTAATTACCCTGGAAATTCTTTGTTTTTTTTCTTCTTCTTCTGCTTGTTGAGACATTTTGCTGCCCACCTCACCCCCCCCCCCCCCTCTCCCCCAGAGCTCAGATTAATGATTATTATTTTCTTCTGCGCGTGGACTCTGGAAAATAATTTGAACAACATTGAGCATCTGGAGGAAGAAGAAGAAGAAGAAAAAAAGAAGCCGCTCTCGACATCCAACCGGACCAATAAGCGGTTTGAACCGAGCGACCTGACGTTTCCATCCCTCCCCTCCCTCCCCTCCTCCGGTGCTTTAAAATATTTGATTTTACTTTATGGCTGAATATTGAAGGGGGTGAATTGATAAAAAGAATCAAATGATATAAAAAAAGAACAAGAGACAGGACTTCCCTCAGCATGGACACGATCATTGAAAGTTGCCTTATTTTAATGGTTTACCGCTTCTCTCTCTAGCCGCCTCCTTACCGTCGACTGTACAGCTGTGGAATCATCCACATGCCCCCCCCACCCCCCCGCTCACCCTTTTTCCAGCGGGGAGGCCACTAGGCGGGCGCTGCCGAAAACAGTTTCACCTCCCTCTTCCTCGTCCTCCTCTTCGTCGCTCACTCCACTCCGTCACTTTTTTCCTGAACTTGTCTTCCTGAAAGTGTCATTCGGTCTGTTACAAATCCTGTAATTCTTCCCTGTGTTGTTTTTTTTTTTTAAATTTTATTTTATTTTTGCAAAGTCGTGGGCTTTTATTTTGGTGCTGAAACAAAAACCCGGTGGAGGTTTACCCCCCCACACCTCCATCACCTCCCCCTCTCCCAACCCAAAACAGAAACATTAGGGGGCGGAGAGACCTGGGAGGATGGGGGAGGGGGTGGGGTGGTTTCTTCCCCTGTCGGACGAGCTGCATCCATCCGTTCATCCATCTGGCCTGAAGTCATCCATCTGGATTACTTGAAGAAGCTCTCTCACATGGGGGGTGGGAGGGGAGGGGGGGCTCAGACACCCGGCTTCAGTGTTTAAACCGAAGCTATCGGTCGGATGCACACATCAGTTACAGGCATGAACACTTGACGGGTGTTGTCGCACGCAGGTACAGATGTAACACACACACACACACACACACACACACACACAGCTTGATGTCTGGCTGTGAAACAAAAACATTAGCGGCACGTTTCTTTCTTCCTCCGCTCGTGTAAAATGTGAATTTGACAGATGAAGAGAGGCGATTGCAGCATCCCTGCTACTTGTTTTATTGTTTATAGAACAGATTATATATTTGCCTTAAAACGTGAACGTACTCTAAAACGTTTCTTTTTTTTTGCCTCTTTTAATGTTCTCATGATTTATCTTTTTTAATTTCTCAATTTGCAGTGTTTCTAGCGTTGTTGTTGTTGTCGTTATGATGGAAGGTTGGCTTTGGGTCGGGCTGTTTTTTATTTTAATTTTTTTTTCAGAAATGGGAACATAACTCAAAAGGGAAAATTGCCAGCGGGTGTAAAAACTAAATTTGTGAGCTTCAGAGGGTTTCAGGTTGCAATCAAATTATTCTTTGACAAATTTTAATTATTCAATCTTCAGCCTCCTGTTTTTCAACATTATAAACTCAGTTTTTTATTTTTTTTTATTTAGAATTTAAATGACCCACTTTGTTGTTTCCTTCAGCTCCCAATTGATAAATCGTTGATTGTCAAAACAACTGTCAACATTTTAAAATGCATTTAAAGGAACTAAAGAGCTTGAAGGAGGAAAAAAAACGCGACGATGTTAATGCAAAGCTGTACTTGTGTTTTTATTTTATTTTTAATGTTGCGTTTATCTTCAGGGAGATTTGGATCCGTTTCAGACGCTCACAGTTGACGCATCGGAGTGTTTACTGGAGGTTCTCGATGAAAGAGCGACTCGAGAATATCCAGAAAAGAGGAAACTCGCCCCCCCCCCCCCCCCCCCCCCCCCCCCCCTCAAAGAAACCAGCGACGCCTTTGACCGCTTGTGTGTGTGTGGATGCAGACGTGTCAGTCCGCCACTAGGGGGAGGTGAAGGGCCTTCTGCATGTGACGAGTCACATGATCCCTCCCTCTAACGGGTCGTCACCTGCCTATATCTGACACAGGACAATTTTTTTTTGGGGGGGGGGGGGGGGGGGGGGTGAGGGGGATTCAGGTGCTTTGGGAGTTTTCAGCCTTCTCGATCAGAACTGCTGCTAGTTGTCCGGACAAACTCTAGGGGGCGCCGCAGCCTCCACCCGGACACTGGAGGGATGAGTGATGGAGAGAGGAGAGAGAGAGAGAGACCAACTGGGGGTTGTGATGTTGCTCAAGAGGAATACGGCTCGTTTTGGATGTCTGGACAATGATTTGAAAGAAAGAAAAAAAAGGACAAAATTTCATAAAGCCATATGAATAAGAAATAACTGTAAATGAACCATTAAAATAGTTCATTGCATTACTATATCCTAGGCTTGTCATGAGGAAAAAAAGATGAAAACAAGGAAAAAAGGAACAAAAAAAAATATATATATAAAATGGAAAAATGTAAAATACTTGAATAAGATCTTGTATTATAACATTTAATATTCATAATATCTGCTTTGTAGGCTGATGTGATTCGCTATTAGTGTTATTTGTAATTTGTAGTAATTATGCTTTTCCTTTAATAAAGAAAAAAAAAACACAAAACGGACAAAAAAACCTCAAATGCCGACGTCTGCGTGATTTATTTCTGAATGAACATCTTTGTAAAACCAGATCTCTTGTTTATTATGTCGGGTTTGAGTTTGTTTTGCACTTTTATGATCTCTTTTTTTTTTTTACATGTTACAATCCAGTTGAAATGTTGACCAGGCACCAATGGCAGGAGGAGATCCGGTTCAACTTCCACGTCTCGGACGACGGGTGCAGATTCCTCCTGAAATGGATAGAGACTCAAACCTGGCACGGTCTGAGGTTAAAGGTCAAGGTTGCACGGGCCATCAACAGTCCTATTGTTGCAGCTTCGGGGATGCTCTCTTTTTGTCTTTTTTTCCAATTTAATCTTTTTTTTTCTTTAATACATATTTCACTGAAGTAATACTCTTGAAAGGAAATTTAGGATTCTAGAATTTTTTGTTTTCTACGACTAACTTTTTATTGAAATGTTATACTATGAATTCTTATGGCGCACACTTTAAAAAAAAATAGAAATATACTTTTTTAATGTATTGCTTTTATGACTTATGCCTTTTTTTAAAAATGATTTTATGATGAACTATATCGTGTCCAACTTCGGCCCCATATTTCCCATCATGCACTGCGCCATGCAGTCGCTGGAGAGCTACCGCGCGCCCCGGCCAACGAACCAAGATGGCGAATCTTGGCAGACGTACTTTTTTTACTTTTCTGGAAAGACTTGTGACAATTACCCTTATTGATTGGTTTTATCCACCTGCTTCTGTGTAAGGGAGTACCTCCACTCGGCAAGTACATTTTGTTAACCTACAATGAGCCCAAAAAAAAAGACCATTCGTCTCTTTCAAGTGACGCAGCTAACGTTAGCTCGTCGTGTGCGCTAGCTAACTTAGCGGTGGCCGTGATTATACGCACCGAAGAGGAGCGGTTGGTTCCCCGGGCTGCAGGTATGAGTGAATGACTACTTGAAAGGGAATGACTTGCAATTCAAGGAGGATTTTTCCCAAAAGAGGAGGATGAGGCCTGAGGTGCGGAGAGCTCGTGCAGCTTTTTATTGAAGGTGAAGGTGAGAGCCTCCTCGCGAGTCGCGAGGGTTCGTTCTGACGAGGGTGTTTTTTTAAAATTTATTTTCACATATTTTAAAATAGTATGGTGCTGCTGTATAGTACGCGTTTACGAAAATATCGTAACAAAAAAAATTATATATTTATTGATATATATACAAATATATATACGTATGTGTATATATGAATATATATATATATATATATATATATGAATATGAATATGAATATATATATATATATATATATATATATATATATATATATATATATATATATATATATATATATATATATATATTCGTTCCATGCTCCTTAATTTCCTTAATTTCCATTTGAGTGTACTCCTCCACCTGCTGGATGTTTTCTTAAAGCCTTCTCATGTCAAGTCATTTGCAAAACTCTATGTATTTATCTACAAACGAGACAAAAACAATAAAAACCATAAACATGGTGCAATAATAAATAAATATGGTAAACAACAAATGGATAACCGTACGCACATATATGTATAAATCTATATATTAAAATATATATATGTTTATATATACGTATGTATGTATCTGTGTATATATACACATGTATACATATATTTGTATATATGTATACATGTGTATATATTGTTGTTAGTATAGATATAAGTCCAGGGCCCAACGCGAGAAACTTGTCATTTATCCATATAAACAGGGCATGTACCCCCATGGAGGGTACAGGATTTACTATCTGTTCCTGAACACACCATCTCACACAGTTTCCGTAGTGTAGTGGTTATCACGTTCGCCTAACACGCGAAAGGTCCCCGGTTCGAGACCGGGCGGAAACATCTTTTGCCTTCTAAAAAGTAGCGAAGATGTATTTATAATGTTATATTCATAATGTTATCTCCCCAGCGACAGAAAACTACAAAGAGCAGCGGCTTCTTCTTAATTCCTGAACAGTATAAACAGAGCATGTAGATCCCATGGAGGGTACAGGATTTACTATCTGTTCCTGAACGCACCATCTTACACAGTTTCCGTAGTGTAGTGGTTATCACGTTCGCTTCACACGCGAAAGGTCCCCGGTTCGAAACCGGGCGGAAACACATATTGTTCTTTTTAAAATGTATTTATTTTTAAACACGTGGTTTTTGTGATTTATTGAACTAACTCGGTCAATACGCTCCTCAGGATTCCTTCACAGTCGGCTGACATTAAAGTCTCGGGACACTTTGTCCTCTCGAAAATAAAATCATTTAATCTTCAAATTTGTCATAAACGTCCACCTGGACTCAAGGATGAACTGGTTAGAATGGGGGGGGGGGTTAAAGTATGAGGTCATCGTCACCAGAATTTCACAAAAATTTCTTAATAGGAAGAAATAATGAACATGTTTTACTTCTATTTCTTCTGTATTTGTTACATTGCTTTATGTCTACCGCTTAACGGTAGGTTCCTGAACGCATCATTGCCACAGGATGGGAAAAAATAGATTACAGGTGAACTTCGTGGTTTATTAGTTGATTTGAGGAAGTTACATCAACTGGAAATACACAAGTACTTCAAAATTCACCAGATTGACACATTAAATATACCCATTTAAAATGTACCCAATTTTCTTATCATTGATAAAATACTACGTTTGTTACTTTGATGCTAATACGACTTTTAATCAAATGAAACAAATTTGATAAAATGCACATCGGGTATTAAAAAAAAAAAGATGTTAACGTCCAGATGGTGATCATTTGTTGGTGAGTATTTCGCACACTGAATAAAACGTCATCAGCCGAAACAACATGCAGGATCAGTTTGATTTATTCGACTTAATTGAAATGAAGCGCTTCCTGTGTTTCGTAGCAGTTCATCACGAGGCTCTCTAGTCCAGAGTGTAGATGTTCTCCTGGACGGGCCTCTTCATCCGGATCTCATAGATGATGTGAGGAGGCTCTTCAGAGGAGAAACTGGAGGAGAGAGAGTTTTAAACAGCAAGAAAAAATTGTTCTTTGAATAAAGAGTTATAGATGTATTAGAGGCCACCATTATTATCAAAAATGTAAATTCTTTTGTAAAAAATTACAGAATACATATTTTTAAATCTGCACAGTTGTTTTTTGCCCCCAAAAAATTATCAGAAGTCAATTTTAATGCGAAAATTGCAAATAAAGAAATATAATTTTACAAAATACCATGGCCGGTTAGCATCATAGCTAGGCTAACGTTAGCAGTTAGCAGCCAGAAACCAATCAGAGGGTCTTCCCGCACATGTTTAGAGTGGTAACCTCTTCACATTCTGGTAGTAATGATACTTCATTGTTTTAATTTGTTAAAAACAAAACTTCTGGCCACATTGTCCCTTTTAAGTAAAATATCGGAAGACTTTCTGCTTTTTTTAACTCCTTAAATCTTTAACCGTTTCCTCACTGTCTTGGACGGCTTTTTGCCGCGACGTTCCTAAATGATCCGACAATGAATCCCTCGTCATTAGCTCGCCGTAATGTAAGTGTTTAACTCACCAGCCGTTTTTTAAGGCTCTTCTGTATATTCCACCTGGAGAAGGAAACAAGATTTGAGTGTGTTTAGCTCAAAGGCGTTACATACTATTTAGTTTGAAGCGAAGCACAGAAATAACTAAATATTCCGGCTTATTTTGTGTAAATCTTCAAATGACGTAATGGAAGAGAAAACGTACGTTTGAAGGCCAGAAAGAGAAAAGTCGCCGCCAAGACCAACAACACACTGAGGGAGAGAGAGAGGACGGGAACGTTGATCTGAAGGGAGAGAGACGGCAGAGAGTCCTCCACCTGACATGAGAGAGAGAGAGAATATGAAGTTAAACTCAATATCGAACGCCATTAAAAGTATGCAGAATTAGCTATTAGCAGCTCCTGTTAGCGGTGTACCCTTCAATGGACAGACAACCATCACCGGATTACTACGATACCGAAGACAACTTTAAAACATGAAGTTTCTCAAGCAAGTTCGGCAGACTTTTTCCTACTTTTACTCTTAAACAACAAGGCTTTTGGGACGGAGCCAGGCTCGCCGTTTACAGTCTTTATGCTAAGCTAACCGGCTGCTGACTGTAGCTTCATACGGACATCTGACTAAATGTTCAACTATTGCTTTCATCTGGTACTAAAACATTTTGTGGTGTATTTAGGGCTTAATAAAATCTGTTTTGCTTTTCTCCAAATTCATATATTTTTTTTAAAAATACGTAAAACTTCTGTGTTTTACGATTAACGCAAATTCGGTTAACAGGAAAAAAGTGACTAATTGTGTGGCGGATGAATACAATTCATGAGAAAATATAAATTCGATGTAACTATTACCATCAAAGACAGTAATTCAATAAAGTTATTAAACAAAACACTCCATCCTATAGTAAAAAAACAAAAAAAACATCGACGTGCATCAGCGAGCGTTCACAAACCCGACTACGTCTTCGCTTTATAGTCCGTGCAAGGAGTCGGGTAGAACTTCAGCACAGTAAAACCCCTAAAACCAAAGACCTTAAAAGACCATACATAACCCTAAAAACCCCGGTGGGGGAGCCGTCGTGGTTACTCACGGCGACCGCGTCGGAGTGCAGCAGAGTGGAGTTCCTCCTCAGAAGGTCCAGCTGAGACGACAACAGCGTTTTCCAGTTCACTGCATCGAGATGGACACAAACACTTTAGAATAAACTTGTGATTTGTGCTTTTCTTCGCACTGACTGCAGGGAAACTCCTGCGAATCTGCAATTGATCTGAAAAAGCTCGACAAACCATCAACGTTTGATTTGTTGAGACGGAGCTAAAACATTTACGCTACTTACAATCAAATACTTGCACGATGCTAAAGACGTAAGAACTCCCACGTTTGTTAGTAGCCGTGTCTGTTATTATGCAGGATCGCCAATGTTGGGCTCAGTGAAGCCAGCTAACCCGAACAGAGCCGAACTGCACAGAGTAGAACGGACTGTTTTTTTTCCCGCGGCTATGTGACTCGTACGAAAGGAAATGGCGTCTGTTCGTCAACCACAGCTCACCAGGAAGAGAGTGAACACGGCTCCAGAGACGGAGGGATGGCTCGTTAGCTAGTTAGCCAGTCAACTTGCTAGCTTGTTAGCTTGTCCTCTCCGGAGTGAACAATGTTCGGCTAATTTTCTGTGATCGGTGTAGCATCAAAGCATGGTGGAATTAGCCACCCAAGCTATATTGCCAGCTGGCTGGCTTGCTTATTTTGCCATGCTTTAACGCTACACTCATCACATAAAAATGGCCGCCGCTCCGACCGTCTCGCTTGCATTGATTTAAATGGTGACGTCCGTTCTCCTGCTAGCTCGTTTCTACGGCTGGGCGTCGGGTCTCTGGGACCGACAGGTGGCTCACCTGTGGAGGTCGACAGCTCCGTGACTCCACCGGTCGTTGCTGATGCCGTGGTCATTGTTGGCGGAGGAGGAGGAGAAGGAGAACTGGTGACCGGAGCTGAGAAGGAAAGGTACAGGTTAATCAGTTTTACAGAGCTGAGATTAGGACCTTGATATTTTTGGGAAATATACATTCATCTGCTATTGTTTTAGCTTTTAAGCTACTCTCGCTGATGGAACATGAGCTCACTGCGCATGTACCGAATGTTCTTCTTTGGTATTTGACGTGTCAGTGACGTAGACTTCATCGCCACCTCCTGGCCTTTCATCCTAAACGTACACCTGTCCACAAGACTTGAGGCTGGTTTGAAATATTCCCGAGTATCTCAACTGAATCAAAGGATTCTGAAAGGACAGGTTTCTATACCGTAATGGAGGAAGTGAACCTGTCCTTTAACTGTGTGTGTGTAGTTCGGCTCACCTTTGACGACTCTCAGGTTCATGATCACCTTCTTGTCGTTGAAGATCCCGTCGACGTCCACCCTGCAGCAGTACGGCCCATTATCCGTCCGCCTCACGTTCAGGATGTCCAGGTCCATCTGTCCGTCCAGGACGTCCCCCGTCAGCCGGTAACGATCCGCCACCTGCAGCATCGGGGGGGGGGGGGGGGGGGGGGGGTGGAGGAAGAAGAAAGGTATGAAACTTCTATACAACCAGAGGAGTATACCCTGATGATGGAGGGAACGCAGGTGTTACGCTTGGCTTTGCCACCTGGCGTGAATCTGAATCCGATCAGAACTTAAAGACTTCTGTTGGGACCGAAGTGACCTGAACCTTTTTGGTTCCCCTGACCTTCGAGATGAGGCCGTGCTCGTCCGTCTGCACCAGGATGTTGTTGCACCAGAAGGTCCCACAGCCACGGCCCCAGCAGACCCGACTCAGACCGAACCGCTTCACAGAGTACTGGCAGGACAGAGAGGCCACGCCCCCCTCCGCCACTTTAAATCCACGAACGGGCGAAAATGGTCCAGCTGCAGCACAAATGCACACAAGCAGAGTGAAAGATGGAAATATACCTTTTATATTTATATACAAGTGCTAAATATATATTCAATACATATTTATATACAAGTGCTAAATATATATTCAATACATATTTATATACAAGCAGTAAATATATATTCACTACATATTTATAATCAAGCAGTAAATATATATTCAATACATATTTGTATACAAGCAGTAAATATATATTCACTACATATTGATATACAAGCAGTAAATATATATTTACTACATATTTATATACAAGCAGTAAATATATATTCAATACATATTTATATTCAATACATATTTAAATACAAGCAGTAAATATATATTCAATACATATTTATATTCAATACATATTTAAATACAAGCAGTAAATATATATTCAATACATATTTATATACAAGCAGTAAATATATATTCAATACATATTTATATACAAGCAGTAAATATATATTCAATACATATTTATAATGAAGTAGTAAATATATATTCAATACATATTTATATTCAATACATATTTAAATACAAACAGTAAATATATATTCAATACATATTTATAATGAAGTAGTAAATATATATTCAATACATATTTATATGCAAGCTGGATATTTATATTTTGTACATATTTAAATACAAGCAGTAAATATATATTCAATACATATATATTTGATTTGCTTAAAAGGTATTGGCAAGTTCCTTTGTCAAAGCGTGCACAGGAGATTGCTGCATTTATCACACCGTCGGGTCTTTATTCCTATAAAGTGATGCCTTTTGGGTTGAAGAATGCACCCGCAACATTTCAGCGTTTGATGATGTGAAATCTCTGTTATGGTCTTCTTCCGTGCGTGTTTTTTTCTCCAAGAGTTATTGCAGAGCACCTGGTCCGAGAACAGGGAGGGCGTAAAGGCCTTGAGCTCCTGCTGGGCAGGTTTTCTCTCCGTCATCGGTGGAGTGGTACAGAATGTTCCTGCCGGTTACGTTGGTTTTGGTTTCGCTGACAACACCTACGCGCCATTACACGCGCATTCACTTTGACACTACTGATGTTACTGACTGCCACACTCCATAACGTTAACTATTTCTTTATTAAGTTTAAATAAACACTTTACGTTCCAAACAGCCGTTGTGTCTTTGCCGTATTTGTCATAGCCTCGGAGCCAGGTTGTGACATTATATACAAACTGTAAATATGTATTCAATACATATTAATATGCAAGCTGGATATTTATATTCACTACATATAAAAATAATTTGTTACACTAAAATTACTGTTGCAGTAAAAGTGCTAATACCACAGAGAAAAAGTACTCTATTAATGTAAAAGTACTAATACAATGGGGTAAAATACTTTGTTAGAGTAAAAATAGTCTTTTACAGTAAAAGTAATAATGGCAAACAGTAAAAGAATACACTGTACGCAGTAAAATAACTAGTAACACACTTTCAAGGTACTCCTTTCTAGTAAAAGTACTAATATCACGCCGAGTAAAAATACCCTGTTTCAGTAAACATTGAGAAATGGCGTCACGATGACGGAGAGCCCAAAGGGTAAACAAAGGGTTTTGCTTTAAACATCTTTTCTTTTAACTTTCGTACCTTGTGTGTGCAACAATCTTAATGTGTGAAGTAATACAACTAAATGTAGTGCATTAAAATGCAGTAAAAAGTACAATATTTCCCTCCTGAGATGTGGTGGTGTGGATGTAGCATGAGAAGAAAAGACAAAAGTACCACAGATTTGCACTGAAGTGGAGTACTTGAGTATGAATATACTTTGGTATATTCCACCCACTCGCGTCGTGACGTCAGCAGTTTGTGTCTCACCTGACAGGACGAAGAGGAAGATGATGAAGGTCCGAGGCGTTCGACAGCAGCGAGTCGAGACGGCGGCCATCCTGTGAGTGTGTGTGTGTGTGTGTGTGTGTGTGTGTGTGTGTGTTCATTGTCCAGTTAAAGGACAACACAGTGTGTCTCTGTGACGGAGCTGAGGGAAGGGCCAGAGACACACAGTGTGTTTGTGTGACGTCTCGATGATGAAGTCTTCATTGATGAAGTCTTCATTGATTCCTTCAATAAGTCATTAATGTTTTCAAAAGCCTCTGTCCTCTTTTTTGGGGGGAAAGCCTGGAAAAGATTTTCTCCGACTGGTTCTACGGACCCCTTTTCCTGTTCTATCTGCAGCTACTCAACATCACTGAATTAAGACAGCTGGCTAGTTAGCTAGCTAGCTTGACATTCTCCAGAGATGGATAGTTAGCTTGACATTTCCAGAGCTGGCTAGTTAGCTAGCTAGTCTCCGGACCTCTCCGTCTGCTCTCTTTTTGGTGGTCTCCTAGCGGTGAGAAGCTAGGCAGCGAGACCGTAGACCCACTGTGTTTCTGTAACCAGTGTAGCATGAAAGCATGAAGGAATTAGCATGGTATCTAGTTAACTAGCCAGCCGCTAAATGAGTAAAGTTTAACAACCTAATGCTAATGCGCACGGCTGTTGCCGGATAAAAACGTTGTCTGCATCATTTTCGGTAACCAGTGTAGCGTGAAAGCATGGTGTAACCACACAGGAAATATATGTCTACATTTACTGCAAAACCCCAGTGCATGATGGGAACCTTCCAGCGCTCTTCTGGTATCAGAGCTGATTGGTTTAGATGTCATTATCTAGACACTTTTCCAGAACTTGCGTATATTTCTTTTTAAAATACAAGCTAACTAGAAGTTCTAATGTGTGAAGCATTTTGAATGCTATTTTGTTGGGATTAATAATGAATACATGCAATAGATCCGTGAAGGTTTTTGGCCTGGAATGTTTTCCTAATTTGCATTTGACTACTTAAATAAACTTTATATTTATCCATTAAAACCCTAAAAATGAATCAATCCACCGTAATCTGAATTAGTGAGGTTTTGAGGAGACTTTTAGGGGTTAATTAATTCTTTTAGGAGCATCGACAGATCAGTTTTCACTATTGGAAGGAAGTACTGCACTACAAAAGGACTTTGTATCTGTAACACACACACTCACACACACACTGACGCAAGGACGCTGGCTGTTTGGAGACGTCGCAGAAACACAGAGGGCTCATTATTCACACCAAATATTTCAGTTTTTACCCTCCTACGTCTCTGTTTCCCAAACTGTGAAACCTGAGAGGCTTTTAATTTGAAAAACAAAAAGGCACAGTAATTTACCCATAACATGTTTAATTGACTTTGAAGGGGAACACAACTTTACGACATCCGAGAAACGGGGACTGCTGGTGATTGAGAAAAATAAATGTTCAACAAGATTTCGATTTTTGTTTTTTGTTTTTTTCATGGAGGAAAATATGAAGGGAGTATTACAGTTTGTTTACTTGTTACCACGGAAGACAATATGGGCGGGATTTATTATCAGATGTACTTTGGACATTTGTCGATGGAGACGTCACTTCTCTAAAAGCCGGAGGACAGTTGAGTCGATAGCAAAGACTTCTCTCACCTCACCATGACTAGAAAAGTCAACGAGAGAGATTATGAATACCTTGAATTTGAAAACCAGCACTTGAAGCTGAAGGATTTGAAAGAGAAAAAGGAAGTTAAAAGATGGAGAATATTCAAATACCTAGGCAAAGAAAACATCCCGGCATCGCCTCAAGCAGAGTTTCATGTGAGTCATCTGAGACACGACACAGACCTGAAGGGGTTACGTGGCATCAGGGCTGATGAAGGCTTCAAGAACCCGGGCCAAGGCCATCTGCTGTGGTGGAATCTGTCTGTGGGACCGGACGAGATCGCGTCAGCTGAGAAGATGCTCCTGGAGGCCACCTACCCGAAGCGGACAGAGAGGCAGGCCCAGGAGCAGCAGAGCTTCCTGGAGAGGTTTGCCACCTCTCCGGCCTTCACGAAGGACTCCAGACTGGGCTCATACCGCTTCACCTTCCCCCTGGAGGAGCTGCTGCAGGCCTACAAAGAGCAGGTACCTCTGAGGCCGCACGATCAAATCAGAATAGAAAAGGTCTTATCCAGATGAAGAATCCTGGAAATGCATTCTATATTAATTATTATTATTAGCATTATTATGATTATTGTTATTACTGCTTTAAACAGAGTTAACAACAGCTCTTCCCTCAGTTCATTACCGAGACTTTGATAGGTGGAAACCTGGTTAAACCTGTTTCATTGATTTCAGTTCTGCTCCGGTGAGCCGCCCGTCATGCGGGTGTTTGCGACCCACCTGTACAGTCAGCAGGTGATGTACGTTGTGCTGGTCCACAGTCCGGCCAATCAGGAGTTCTCAGGTTGTCCTTTGCTGCCCGACGACCCAAATGCTGTCTGCACTTACAAGGACGGACACTTCATCTGGAGGCCTGAGGCCATGAGTGAGACTCATCAGTAAGTACTAACCAGACACTCAACTGTCCTACTGTTATTACAGACGCCTGAACTATCCACAGACACTCATCTGTCCTACTGTTAGTACGGACACCTGAACTATCCAGGCACTGCATAGCTGCAGTAATAATAGGCCTTATAGCTGAAATTAGGGTTAAAATGTGTTTTCTTTTGTCAGCTATGAGTTGGTCCAGGAACATGATGAAAACCAGATGAAAGCTCAGCCTGTGTGTGGCAGATCTGAGTTTTATGTGTGGGATCACGTCGCTGTCGCCCTGCATGTGGACGACCAGGTACTTTCACCACTTCTCCTCACTCTTAACAGACAATCCCAAACACCTTTTGGTTTCTGTTGTTTTGTCTTTTCTGTCCGTATCTGCAGGTTAATCTATGACGGACTTATAAACATTTTAACGGTCAGTTTATTTCTGCAGCTGTGACATAATTAGTAGCCAACATCTGAACTTCTGTTTTGTATTCCTGCTAAGCCCCCTACTTGTCCTTCCCTTTACCTTTTATTTGTATGTGACATGAATGCTACAGGATGCCTGTCAATAAATACTTTGAACATCACAGTAAAAAACACACAAATAATCTGAGTTCCCCGGTCATACTTGACGTGAACAACATTCCCAAGTTGTAGTCTGCTACACGCACATCCGAACCAAAGAAGGCAAGAGCTGAGCTGGACGTGAGGATATCGTGACGTATACAAATAAATGTTCATTTGTGAATTCAATTAACTCCACCATGACTTGAACGCATCGTTAGCCATGCCCAGTTATCAGAGCCTCATCGGGGCAGAAATGAAGCGCACGTGTCTCTGCAGTACATAAGTATAGACACTGATCTCACAATATTTACTGAGTTCCACTGTAAATACACTCTGTTTATATAATATGAGTACATTTACCCTGCAGTTGTTCTTCTTTGGCTGCTTTAGATGCTGAAATTTGATGGCGGCCGACTGAGAGAGAATCTCACGTTCTGCAGCGCAGACACTGTACCTATACGCGGTGTCACCTTTGAGGACTTCAAATTGTGAAAGAATTGTGGCCCGACAACCCCGCACCACTGGAGAAATAAATACATCACGAAGCCCTTTGAGGCAAATATGTGATTTGGGGTTTTACAAAATGGATTTAATGGATTTAATATATTGAATTAACTTAATTTAGTAAATATCAAACCTAAACCCCATACCAAAATAATTAACTGTCAAATTCAACAGAATAAAGTTATATGTTCAAAT
Source organism: Cyclopterus lumpus (assembly GCF_009769545.1). Lineage (NCBI taxonomy): Eukaryota > Metazoa > Chordata > Actinopteri > Perciformes > Cyclopteridae > Cyclopterus > Cyclopterus lumpus. The sequence continues at coordinate 2,751,816 of NC_046979.1, read as the reverse complement.
CAGAGTCAGCCGTGTTCTTTTTATTGGAAATGTGAGCTTGAGACACAACAGTATGTGTATAAAGGTAGATTCACATAGGTAGGTGTATATATGGTAGTCTCATTCTGACATCCTGCTTTTACCTGGTAAACACTTTATATGTTTACTCCACTACATCTCAGAGGTACATAGTGTAATTGTTACGTCACTACATTTATCTGACAGCGTTGGTGACTTTGCAGATTCTGGTTAATAATACAAACTATTGATGAACAAATAAATAATGAGCTATTATTTTATAGTCATTAGAATATGATATTACCATCATATCATTTTGATAATGATACTATATTTATCTTTATTTTTTAATCAATTATATACATTATGTATATATTGTATATAATACATGGAAAAATGGGTTATACGTATATATATATATTATTAAATGTGTGTTTACATATTCTATGTACATCATTCTCTTTGATTTATTGAAACGCAAACTTATTTTGTTTAATTTTAACCATTTATATATGTATGCATGTACAACATTATTTCCATTGTATCATTTTGATGTATGTATATTTTTTAATTAATTAATATTTATTATATAAAGATAAGATAAGATAAGATAATCCTTTATTAGTCCCTCAGTGGGGAAATTACAGGATTACAGCAGCATTGCTCACAGTAATAAGTAAAACAAGTAGTATAATAACAGAATTAAGATAAAACAGTAAAAAACAAGAAGAATATTATATATACAGACGGAGTAGAAATTGAATAAAGTGGATAAAGTGGATAAAATAAATTAAAAAATTTTTTAAAAGTACTTAAACGTATTAGTATTGCACAACTGGGCAACTGGGCTAAAGTGCTGTTCAGTGCGAAGTCCAAAGTGTTCAAGTGTTTGTGGCCTACAGGGAGCTCAGCTTGTTGTGTAGCCTGACAGCAGCGGGGAGAAAGGACCTGCAGTACCCCCCAGACACCGGGGATGAATCAGCCGGTGGCTGAAGGAGCTGTGCAGCGCTGCCAGAGTACCCTGCATGGGGTGGGAGGGGTGGTCCATCAGGGACGATAGCTTGGCCATCATCCTCCTGTCTCCCACCACCTCCACAGTATCCAGAGGACACCCCAGCACGCTGCTGGCCTTCCCCACCAGTTTGTCCAGTCTCCTCCTGTCAGCTGCTGTGATGCCGCTGCACCAGAAGACCACTCCATAAAAGATGGCTGATGCCACCACCGAGTCGAAGAAGGTCTTCAGGAGTGCTCCCTGCACCCAAAGGACCTCAGTCTCCTCAGCAGAAAGAGTCTGCTCTGTCCCTTCTTGTAGAGTGCATGAGCGTGGTCAGACCAGTCCAGTTTATTGTTCAAGTGAACACCCAGGTACTTATAAGACTTCACAATCTCAATGTCCAGTCCCTGGATGCTCACTGGTGTTGGAGGAGAGCGTTTACCACGGCGGAAGTCCACCACCAGCTCCTTGGTCTTGCTGGAGTTGATCTGGAGGCGGTTCCGCTGGCACCATCCTAAGAAGTCCTGGTTCAGTTCCCTGTACTCCCTGTCATCATCGGCCGAGATGAGGCCGACGATCGCAGAGTCGTCAGAGAACTTTTGCAGGTGGCAGTTGGCAGAGTTGTGTTTGAAGTCCGATGTGTAGATGGAGAAGAGGAATGGAGCCAGAACGGTTCCCTGTGGAGCCCCTGTGCTGCAGTACACCCGATCCGACTCACACTCCCGTATCCGCACATACTGTGGACGATTGGTGAGGTAGTCCAGGATCCATGCAGTGAGGTGGTGTTCCACCCCGGTCTGCTTCAGCTTGTCCCTCAGGAGCAAAGGCTGAATGGTGTTGAAGGCACTGGAGAAGTCGTAGAACATGACTCTCACAGTGCTTCCAGCCTTTTCCAGGTGAGAGAGGCATCTCTGCAGCAGGAAGATGACGGCGTCATCCACCCCGATGCCAGATTGGTAGGCGAACTGAAGTGGGTCCAGGGATGAGCTCACCAGGGGGCGGAGATGGACAAGGACCAGCCTCTCCAGGGTCTTCATCAGGTGGGATGTCAACGCCACCGGCCTATAGCTGTTGAGGTCCTTGGGCCGCGGGGTCTTTGGTACCGGTACCACGCAGGATGTCTTCCATAGCTGTGGTACTTTCCCCAGCCTCAAGCTCAAGTTAAAGATGTGCTCCGCTATCCCGCACAGTTGGTCTGCGCAGGATTTGAGGAGCCTTGAGCTGATGCCATCTGGACCCGTGGCCTTCCTCACCTTGATCCTCCTCAGTTCCTTCCTCACCTGGTGACGGGACACGCTGGGGGGTGTGGTGCTGTGAGGTGTTGGAGTGGGGGTGGGTTGCCGGTCGTAGAGTGCTGAGTATGAGTATGAGTATGAGAGATGTGAAGGGGGGCCGAGTGCTGTAGAAAGGGGGGAGGTGCAGGGGGAGGGGGGGCAATAATCCGCAGGGGGTGCAAAAGATGGGGGCTGCAGCGGCCGCAGCAGGGAGGTCTGGGTGGGGGGAGGGGAGGATGGCTGGTCAAATCTGTTAAAAAAAGAGTTCAGATCATTCACCCACTTATGGTCCCCCTCAGGCTGTTTGTTGAGCCCCTTGAACCCATAAATCGTCTTGAGGCCCTTCCAGACCCCGATGGTGTTGTTCTGCTGCAGCTGGTCCTCCATCCTGGTCCTGTAGACATCTTTACCCTCCCTGATCTCCACCCTCAGCTCCCTCTGCACAGTCCTCAGCGCCTCCTTGTTGCCAGATCTAAAGACCCTCTTCTTCTCCTTGAGGAGGGCCTTTATCTTTGGAGAGATCCAGGGTTTGCCATTTGAGAAGCACCGTACAGTCCTGGTGGGTACGGTGTTCTCAACACAGAAGTTGATGTAGTCTGTGATGCAGTCGGTGAGACCGTCGATGTCTTCCCCATGGGCATCACTGAATACCTCCCACACAGTTGTCTCAAAACAGTCCTTCAGAGCCTCCTCGGCTCCATCGGTCCATTGTCTAACTGTGCGGGTCACAGCTGGCTGCTTCTGTGCAAGAGTGGTGTACACAGGCAGGAGGTGCACCAGGTTGTGGTCAGATCGGCCCAGGGGAGGGAGAGGTGAGGATGAGTATGCCTCCTTGGTGTTGGCATAGAGGAGATCCAGTGTCTTATTGTCTCTGGTGTGGCATGTGACATACTGGGTGAATGTGGGCAGAGTGGAGGACGGAGGGGCATGGTTAAAGTCCCCAGAGAGAAGGAGGAGGGCATTGGGGTGTTGTGTCAGCAGCCTGCTCGTCGCTGAGTGGATGACGTCACAGGCCGCTTCAGCGTCAGCAGAGGGGGGGATGTACGCAGCCACCATGTATATAAACGATGTACATATATCATATATGTATTATACACATTGAATATATACACGTATAATACATATATGATATATGTACATTTATATAATAAATATAAATTAATTAATATATATGTATATACATCAAAATATAATTAATACAATAATATAATAAATTAGCTATCTTTTTGGGGGAATCTTGATATATTAACCCCTGAAATTCAAACTTATTTTTGTATAATTTGACTCAATTATAGTATTGCACTTGTTTATTTATTCATTCGTTTTGTTTACCGCAGTGTTGCACTGTTCGTCTACGGTCAAATAACTTAAGACGCGTATTCGTCAGAGGGGCTTTTATTCTGAAGGCTGCAGTTGTGACCGGAAGTGTTCCACCGATGCCGGCAATTTGGACCAAAGACCGGAAAAAGATCGTGAAACAAATAACAGAACAAAAAATGATTCATGAGTCATTGACCTTAAACTGACCACCGCTATTTTGGGGAGAAGTAACACACTGTTTTACAAATTTAAAGCCGACGGAAGTTCCTAGCTAACGTTCGCTTTTTCGCTATGTCAGCTCGTTAGCTACCGAAGCTAAAGGCGGTCAGATGCCGTAAAGCGGAGCAGCCGGTCGCAGTTGCCCGAGGAGCCTTAAAGGTCAGTGCTTCCGGTTTACGACCCGACCTCTCTTCTGCCGTTTAAAGACACCTGTGAGCTCACAAACAGGAAGACAACTTTACATTAAAGGTAAACATTATGTTGCGAAGTACACGAGCAACAATATGAGGTACATGTACATTAGTTGAGTATTTCCATGTTGTACAACTATAGATATGGTACTTTTTACTGTACTACATCTCGGAAGTAAATATTGTACTTTTTACTGTACTACATCTTAGAGGTACATGTTGTACTGTTTACTGTACTACGTATCAGAGGTACATATTGTACTGTTTACTGTACTACATCTCAGAGGTACGTATTTTATTTTTGACTGTACTACATCTCAGAGGTACATATTGTACTTTTACTGTACTACATCTCAGAGGTACATAGTGTATTTTTGACTGTACTACGCCGCAGAGGTAAATAGTGTACTTTATACTTTACTACATCTCAGAGGTACATGTTGTACTGTTTACTGTACTACATCTCAGAGGTACATAATGTATCTTTTACTGTACTGCGCCACAGAGGTAAATAGTGTACTTTACTACATCTCAGAGGTACAGTAATTATTGTACTTTTTACTGTATCAGGTATGTATTGTACTTTTTTTTTTTACTAACGATGATTACTTTCATGATGAATTAGTCTGCTCATTGTGCTCCTTACTGAGAAGGTGTGTCTCCAGGATGCTCCAGGGGCCGTACGGCAGTCTGGACCGGGACCGCCCGCTCATCCGGTTCCGGTTCACCAGCTTCGCTGTGGGGACGGTGCTGCTCCCGCTGACCGGCCTCATCGTCTGCCTCTTCATT